>NC_084907.1:5007288-5150415 GCF_949316345.1 Pungitius pungitius
TCATTAGGGAATATTGCTGCAATTCCCTCTAATAACAACTTCTCATTTCAAGGGCCACTGTGTCAAATAAAGGCAGTGATTACTATCTGAGGGAAGGTTTATATTTGGAAGTTAACAGCCTGAGGCCACGCTCACTCCCCCCCCCCCCCCCCCCCCCCCCGAGCCTGCTCCATAGCCACAGTATATCTTTGCTTCGGATTGATGTGTGCGCTGATTTTTGCATTTACTCAAAAACACCCGTGTGCGCACACACACACACACACACACACACACACATGCAAGGCTCAACACACTCACGCCAGAGATAGCGAGACTCCATCGGCTCCATCTTCCATTGGCAGAGTCTCTCTCATCAGATAAATGAAAGCTGCCATCAAAGCCGGGCCCAGGAGGAGTTCAGACGGTCTGCTTATTTGAGTGAACCCGACACCAGTGTCCAATCCCCTCTGCCATGCTTATTAAATAGCCTATTTCGTCATTTCCAATCCCAATTTGTCACAGTCGCTTGGATCAGCAGCCATGTGCCTTGTCACAGAGGAGTGAGAAAAAAAAAGAGGCGGAACAGTAAAAACATGTCTGTTTAAGCAGTGCGTCTCGCAATGGTAACGTTTTAATGGGCTGTGTTCCGCGGGTCTGACAAGATGTTTTTTTTTAAAAGGTGCATCTGAAAGCCTCATAGAAGTAAATGTGTGTACTGTTCGTCAGAAACATATCTGCAAAATTAAATGTAACTTTAAAGTTGCATTGTTTACTGTTCATTGAATTAGTATTTGTTATATAGAAATATACAAAGAATTGTCCAATTAAATAATAACAAAGGCTATAAAATTGATCTCTAATCCAATAATTGTCCAAACATCGATTCAGAAAGACCACAGTATACATGCTGTCATTTAAACACATTTCATTCATTGAATTAATCAGTTCCAATGGACTGCAGCTTAAAAAGGACCCAATCTCCCAACCGGACCCTTTTATTCTGAATCCCAAACCCCAGGTTCTATTGGCAAGTCAATGATATTCAGCTGAGCATGACTGGGGAGAACAAAATCTGCATTGACACGGGGAGCTGTCTGGAGAATGGGTGCTGCCTTGCATTAGGCTGCTGTGTTTGCTTATGGCTCATAATGAGAGCTGACATATTGTCAGTGCCTTGCTAAAGCTGGTCTCCTAATTACACTAATTGCTGCTTTTTCCACCCACCTCCCTCCCTCCCTCTTCAAATCTCTGCCCCCCCCGCCCGCCCCCGCCCCTCCTCCATCACCTCCCTATCCTCCACCCTTGTGCCCATGCCAATAATGCTGCTTCTCTTCAAAAGTCAAAAGCTCCCACCCACATAACGAGATGAGCCTGCATCCATTTCCTCGCTTTCTCTTGGCGCCCGTTTCGCTTTGCGGTGAGGAAGGAAGCGTTTCATGGACGTCCATCGCTGCCTTGTGCCCACTTACTTTTTTCTCGCCTTTCCCCATTGGGCTAGCCTTTGTACAACCCCATACATGCCACAGCGTCCACTACTGCTGCACACGCCCCCCCCTCCCCTCCCATGCCTAGGCTGCCAGCTGCACAATTACTAAATCGCTCATCTCACGGGTGGCTGGCGCTCTGAATCCCCAGATCTGGCTGCGGGTTGGGGGGGGGGGGGGGGGTTGGAGAGGCAAGAGTGTGTGTGTGTGTGTGTGTGGAGGAGAAAAAGAAAGGCAGCATATGAATGGAATAAGAAATAAGAAGGACAGGGCAGTGGGGCCCAGGGGGGAGGGGGGGGGCTTGACTCTGGGTATGCGTTACTGCTTACGCTCCTGTGCATGCATTCGCGCAAAGGAAGTCTTGTGTTCTGTGGACACCGTGTGTGTTCATGGCTCCATGTACAGTAGGGTCCGCGTGTGTGCGTGTGTGTCTCGTTGAAAGACAGGTGATGGCCCAGGTAGTTGACAGGTGTCAGTGCACATGTGCTCGGGATGGCGGAAGGTTTCTGTCAACGCGCTGCCTCTCACCGCCCCTGAGCTCCAAGGCCGACGGTGCTAAGGACCCCCCCCACCCCCCCTGAGGACAACCAGAGGACCACCGGTGCCTGTCAGAACCTCTTCCAGCCAATTCGAATGGAAAACTGAGCGGGCCTGGATGGGCTGCCGGGACGTCACCGAGTCGAGCAGCCAGGGGAGGACTCATTCATCTCGGAGAAGGAGAGTTAGTCTGGAGCAGAGCAACACGCTTCCTACACGGGAGTATTTTAAAGCCACGGAATGCTATGCTACTGCACACTAGCCTAAGGTCCCCTTGGCGTCGAGTCCTGACAGCATCTCCCTATAAATGGGTGCACCACGCTGTGGGCACCAGTTTCCTGTGCAAGCCTGTTCCGGCGCTTTTAATGTTGGAAACTCTGCAACAAACATGGGGAAGGCAATTATTTCAGCGAGCGTTTATAACTCTATTCCCTTTCATAGAAACTTAAAAATAGACATGTAGAGGGTAAATTTAGCAATGAACATTGTGTCATCCAATTTTTCTATTTTTCACAAATTGCCATCCCTCATTCCCTTGCTGAAAAACATCATTTTTAAAATGTACTTACACAAAATCCATTAACCAACGGGTTTGGATTGATAATATGTATTGAAGGTCAAAAACAGCAAACTAAAAAGAGGAGGATTTTTTTCTTTAGATGTCTTTTTCCAAGAGGTCGACGTTATTTCCCGCAGCTAAAAGACGAAGAGAAAGAACACAACCATGAGATGATTGGAGTAGCGTGCCTTTCGGGAAAACTATAATAAGATAATAGGAACTAGTAAGAGACATTCATGTCCAGCCTTCACTTTTAAGTGGACTAAATGCACCCTGTGAATTATAAAGACTTATCGAGTGGCGACTGGCTGCTTTCTCTCCATCGTGTTTCAACCAGCTGACTATTTGCACCTTCATGTTTGCTCCCAATGGCGTATAATGTAGCTGGGAATAAAGTAAAAAAGAAATGACTATTGTTGGCTGAGCTTTGAGTCCTTACATTGCTCTAGCATTCACACACAGGACACTTGGATTGTGATGTTTTGATACTTTAACGAATGCTTTCTCTTTGCACTGAACCATCAGAAGCATATCAGTCACAGACTGAGCAGAGTTTTCATAAAATCACAGGTAACACTTTAAAAGCGTTTTTTTTTTTCCCAGGATTTTTTCTTCTTCTGTTAATAATGTTCTGTTTTTTTGATTAATGAAAAATGAAATCCTGTTTTGAAATAATCTCTTAATCCGTTCCATCATTTCTGTTTATCCCTTACCTTTTCCGCCTCCTGTGTTTACGGCTGTGTGTGTGTGTGTGTGTGTGTGTGTGTTTAGTCTCTGCCTCACTTTGATCACACTTCAGCTGCTTTGTTCATAATCATGTTACGGAAAAACTCTATTCCTTTAATATATTCAGAGTTATAGACACCGTCAGGTGGAGTTGGAATGTATGGTGACAAGATCCAATCTCAAACCCGAGACCCAGTACCAAATGTGTAGCTGCAAAGTAAAAATAACAAATGTATGCATGCGTATACATGAAAAAAATATGGCTGAAAAGACAATTTGAGAACTTAAACTCCTGTGTTAGAGAAAGACAAGCGAGACACATCCTGTCCTCCTGTTTTCTCCGCCTACACCGCCCTCCCTTTTCCTCTCGGTGGAGTTCCTTTTTCCTGCTGGAATGCTTTTAATAGGTGGCCATGCATCCCGACTCTCTGTGTGCTGTGTGGCGCACTGAGCCATGAGATTCCCATTAGAGGCCAGGTTGTGTGGTCAGAAAGGACCCAACCTGGCTGTGTGTTTCTTCTCGCTCTCCACAATCCTGTGATGGTTGAGCGTGTGTGTGTGTGTGTGTGTGTGTGTTTGTGAAATTGTGTGTGACGCCTTCACCGATTGCCTCTCTCCTCAAGCCCTGTGTGCAGCACTATAGCCAAGGATGGATGATCAAATAGGAAATGTTATTAAAATATGTAGTGCGAGTAGATCCGAGTAGACAATAGGAAATGGCATCTTTGTTTCACATTAGATGGGGAAAGGTCAGGCCTCCTCTCCCGGTGATGGGTTGAATAACTGCAGTAATTATTACGTAGCTTCACAGGTATCGGAGGAAACCTCATGTCAAATGCCAACGGTTTGGATACATGACGTTTGAATCCTCACCTACGGGTTTTATAGCAAATGCCAGAGTCGAGGAGAGCCGAGAAAAGGAAATTGATGAAACACAACGTTCTTCACTCAGTTCCTGGTGTTATTCACTTTCTAAAAGCCAGGAACAGCCTTTGCTCGCCGCTCACATCTTGTTCTGAAAGGACTGTATCGAGCAGCATTCGCTCCACTACGCGTCCCTGCATTTCACCATCTGCAGAATGGATTTTAGCCTGTGCTTCGCACTCGCCTGATATCTGAATCTGTGCATCTCGTGGCTCTTTGGCCCCCGCGCTTCATGCCCTAAGTGCATTGACAGACGGCTTAGTCAAGCTGGTCGCTGCGGAGCGCGGTTTTTTTTCTACACTTCTCACATTTTCAGTGATACAGTAGTGTCGTTTCAACATGCTTCCGTGTTTTAGCCGTTTCTCCATCCACTGCCAAGTGTTCAAAGCATGTTTTTTTTCCTTCATTTTTTTAGAGCATGTTTAGGCACTGTCGTGTTCTCCGAACTACGGCCAATTTGAATGCAATCGGCGCATCCTCGGCAGATGCGGCCCGAGCCGTTTTTAGCGAAATGGAAGCAATGAATATAGAGCACGCCGAATCAGGCTACGGCGACTGATTTCCCATAATAGGCACTTGGCGGGCCAAACCTCCTCATCATCTCAGAGAGAGCCTTTTCCAAAATCAATAGCTGGCTGAACACTGGCTTCTTGGTAGTTTCACACAAATGTTTATCTCTCTCCCTCTATGCAGAGTCCGCACGTAGGCGTATGCAAAGAAAACAATACCAGGGTCCAGAACGTGTTAAAGGTATGTGTGTTTGTCACAAACACAACATGAAGAATTGTCCTGAATTTCATAAAGGCGTTTCTGTAACCCTATAAATATTTTAGATTGTCCCCCCCCGATCTTTAACAGCCCTCCGAGGGAGGGATGAAATCCATAAAACAATGGAATGAAACGCAGCGAGGCGCACGGGGAGGAAAACTCGGGTTGTAGTTGATAAACTGAGCTTAGGTTCTTGGATAAATGCATAGTTTACACCTTGAAAGTGAACTCTGCTGGAGAGGGTCATTACGGCGGCCGTCAGGAGAACCAGAGTTGAGTCAAATAAAACAAATCGCGTCAACGCCATCGGGACCCTCGACCCCCCCGGGGGCGGTTCATATCCCGGACACGAGACAGAGGCGGAGGAACATGTAATGCAAATGAACTGATGATTCATGTCCTACTCGTCAGTCCTTTGTCAGTAAAAAGGGACGTGGATGCTCACTGCTGGAAGCCGGAGAATTACAGCCCACCAGCAGCAGCTCCATGCGTTGACGTGGAGAGGTACTTAGTTGTCATCAACACTACACAGCAAAGCCCATCCGTTGTACCCAACTCATTCATTCATACATTCAATTCCAGTAAGGAACCAGTCCACAATAGACCTCAAAGGAAATAGACTTTCTGCATTCCACAATTTGGCCTCATCAGTCAGGACGTAAACAGCACAAGATTAGGAACTAGAATTGTTCATAGTATTTTTTTAATCAAAATGTCTAAATCATCCTTATTACATATACTTTATCTTATTAAAAAATAATGAAAATAGCACAACTCACTGTAGGGGACACATACAAAAAAAACACTGCTGGAATGAATTTACTGGCTGATCCGATACAATTTAAGGGGTAAAACACTGCTAAAGTATACGTGCATTTTTGTGCCGTTCTGGTCAGTTGCAGAGTCATATCGGAGAGTGACTTTCATAGCGTGTGTTTCGTACCTTGTTACTTCTGTATTGGCTTTCCTTTTTACCCTCAACAAAAAAAACAATATTATTCATTATAAATTAATAAAAGCTTCAAGCGCAAAGCCCTGCACCTACGTCGTAGAATGTAAGTCATTTTCTTCGCTCACCCAAAGAGTGACACTTTTGACTCAATCCCCAACTTGCTGAATGGGCGTGTGTTGCTGTACCAGGCGGTAGTCAGCTGTATGACTGACAGGCTCATTGCCCTATCCAAAGCAAACTGATCCGAATTCATGCCAAAGAGCGATCTGTGGAACTTCTCTTCACCGTCTACTCCAAACTGCAAAATCCTGTGAGAGGTCACGGAGGGGAAGGTGTGATCTTCGGACCCTTTTCACTCAGTCCTCGGGGCCACGCGGCCATCGAACAGCACAGACGTGGAGCTGATGAATCAAAAGAAGGAAAAGTTCAACGAGAAAATGACAGGCGGCCACGGTTGCTGCACCGGCCCCGCACTCCGCTGTGAAGTAAATCACACCTTCACTCCCCCCCCCCGCTGGCTTTTTGCCGCGCGGCTATCACCCGACTATCAGGAGATTGGGTTCCCCGGCATTATGATCGCTATCATTAGGACGGCGATGAAGTTGTTATTGCCGTCGTAAAAAAATAACACCGTCCATCAGGAGTCAATCAGAATCCCAGCGTGCGGCATGAAGTGGACCGGCAGGAGGACGCTGTTCCTAAGGGGGA
Organism: Pungitius pungitius; assembly: GCF_949316345.1. Lineage (NCBI taxonomy): Eukaryota > Metazoa > Chordata > Actinopteri > Perciformes > Gasterosteidae > Pungitius > Pungitius pungitius. The sequence continues at coordinate 5,013,926 of NC_084907.1, forward strand.
GGGGGGGAGGGGGGGTATTAATTCCAAGTTAGCTTGACTCTTTGGACTTTTGCAAAATAGAAAATATCTCATTTTGCTGCTGAGCACAATATGATGCAACAGGAGCATTGCTCCATAGATTGCAAATGTTTGCAATGCTGTTTACCTTGAGCTGCAAGGCTTGAAATGTGCACATTTGAGTCTGGACTACCAGCCAAGTAGTGAGCTCTACTGTAGAAGTAGTAGCATGAACAGATATGAAGAATGGATGCATGACCGGCTCCTTCAAGGAGAAACATGAACGGAGACAAAATAACACAGTAGTATTAATTGAATAATTATGTATATTTAGCATGTAATGATGATCTTGCAAATAGCAAGTTGAACAATTATACCCTGAAATAGGCTAAATATAACTCAATTAAGATAAGAAATGAATGTTAATCAGTGTAAAATCTAAAGGTCAAATTATACTCTTGGCACTGAATTAGTCCTCCGTAAAAAACTATTCCCTTCGGTATGTAATGTTGTGCTTATTTAACTTTTAATTGCTTTGATATTCCAACCACGAATGGTGCTTTCTATCTGTGGCAACCCTTGTAAACCAGTCAAACCTTTGGACACACAGAGCTATGCAAAGCTAGCAAGCTGAACCCGATGACCCTGTGGCCACCTTAACAAGCTCATTGGTGAAGATCTACAAGCTGTTTTAGGGGGGGGGGGGGTTTCAACCCACAATGCCTGATAAAAGAGTGATTTGGTTGCAGATTTACTTACTACGTCAATTCCAGGACGGACGTTAGTCCCCCGGCGCTGGCGAGCCCGTCACAGGAAACACTACGTGGGACCTGGGTGTCCCCCCCCCTCCCCAGCAGGATTAAGAACACAAAGTCTGTTTCATCTTGATGGCTCTTAATAATAATGAGATCTCCAATGACTCCAATGCTTTTAGTTCAGCTAGGTGATGATTGTGATGCACCTCACTGGCTTCTTAAAAAGGTGCAACGTGTAACGTGTGTTTTCGCTGGTCCGATTGAAAGTCTGAAAAAGATTTGCTACAATTATCTTCCAACTTAAGGCCAATTAAGAGTTATTCTAATGGAGAAATTGATAGGGATCCTGTACCTTCTACTTCTTGGTCTTCTTATGGTGGACTTCTATCTGTGTCCTCAATAGGACCAGTAGCATTTACTTTGATGTTTACAAGCAGTTCCAAACCTTTGCGTTCAGTGCTGGATGCTTTCATAATAATCTGAGGTCGGCGTCTCAGCCTTTTTTTTACGTGGATTTTGAGAAAGCTTTGAACTCGTTGTTGTTTGTTGTTGAATATTTTTGAAGATTTGTGTGCGCGTCTGAAACATCGTGACCTTTCATACGTGATTTAGTCCGGGCGCAGATCGTCTCTTGAAAAGAAACTGATTATAACTTGATTGACAGTCTAAAAGGAAAAAAAGATTGATCAGAAAATGTTGCCTTTATATATTTATATTCCTTCCCATAGATCCTCATTTTGTTGGAAAAATCGTATGAATAACTTGACAAAAACTTGACTGAGACACAGAGGGCTGTGAGACAGACAGACAGCTTTAGGGCGGCAAAGAGTGAGACGCTAATGAGCCTGGAATTAAGAAGAGGCCAGTGGAAAAGTACAGCCTGCGCCGCACTCCCACGTCAAGTTGAGGACAATTATAGCGTGAACCCGTGTCAGCTTTCAGACTCCACTCCCTTTCATTTTTCTTAATTACCCGGGAAAATATTCTCTCCTCTTCTGCTTCATTGGAGACTGTGTCGAGCGGTGAGTGATGTCAGAAGAGATGATGGAGGGACAGAGGAAGCCATATCACCAAGGGGCCCTCGTCTCTCGTCCCCCGATTAGGTCCCTTAAGAAGTCCCCGCTGAGTCCATAACTCAACCAACAACTCTGACAACCAAATGGCTACAGATGATGCTTTTGATGGGGAGGGGGGGCGGGGGGGGGGGGGCAAGTTAAAGGGATGCTCGGGCATTATCAATTTTAGTGGGTTATCTCTCCTCGCCAGGCGCCTCGCTCGTGGGAAAAATGTCTTCATATCGGTACTTAGCCATTTTTCAGATGAGGGACGCGCAGACGTACGAGACATGACGCAAATGCAGACCCCCCGCCCCCCCCCCCCCCCCACACACACACACACACACACACACACACAATGTGACTTGCGAGTATTATTATTCAAAATATCTATTGTATCCCATTAGGAAACAAAAGATATAGTCAGCCATCCAGCGGACTTGTATTGAAAATAAATTAATCAGGAGGGAAAATAAATGTTTAGTTCATCAGTGACACTTGCGTAAAAATAAAATAGGAAAATGGTTCTTACTGTTATCTCCAATTGGACACAAAGTGGGCCGCCCCTGCAGTCTGTTAACCCGCATCTGCCTCTTTCTTTTTCATCCCGTCCTCCACTCTCTCTCCTCCCTCTGGGACTCTCTCTCTCTCTCTCTCTCTCTCTCGCTCTCTCTCTCTCTCTCTCTCTCTCCCTCTCTCCTGTGCCTTCTCAAACAGTGCAGCAAAATTGTTATTCCCAAGTCATTATCTTATTTGTGCGTCTCCACTCAGCTGTAAATCCTCTAGGTATTCCTCTCCATTCTCTATTAACTCTACTGCAGTCAAGCTTCAGCTGCCAATCACAAAGAATGTGCTGGAGGAGAAAAGAGGAATAGAGACAAAGACACAGGAGAGGGGGAAGAAAAAAAGAGAGAGAGAGAGAGAGAGAGACGCAGGGACACAAACATTTGGTTTGAAAAAGTGAGACAGATACGAGAAGTGTCGGCAGTTAGCGAAACAAGACAAGTGGCAAGTGGACAGAGGAGAGGAAGAAGGGTTTAGATCCAAATGAGGGGTCAGACAGACTCAAGGTCGCAACTATGGAACAAAACTGCAAGTAGAGATGACTTCGGTCCCATTGTGTTTTTGCATATTTCTGCGGCAGATGAGATGTGGCACGTGCTGGAGTAACTGCAGCCTGGGTGAACATGGGTTATTGGGAAAGAGACAATCACGGCATGATGACAATAAAAAAATGAAATAAAAATAAAAGAATTGTATAACTCGTTGAGCTATTTCTTCGTTTGAAAGCGACAACTAGCCAAACTGGCGAGGCAACATCTCTGCAGGCTCCTCGGAAGTGATGAAGAAGCCAAACTCTGAAATTCTCTGCCCTCACCGCCAACAGGATTACTAAATTTAGGCAACCGATTAGCAACGTGGAAGAGAAGAGGATTCTGAGAACTAATGACCTACATAGAAGCAGAGTATATATTGTCCTATTTTGAAATAGCGTAACCTCCCCAGTTAAGATTATAATTTGCATGTTGTTGTAGTTTAGGGGGGGGGGGGGGGGGGGGGCCTTAAGGACCAACTGATAACAGAGACACAAAGACCTGAAGAAATGATAGATTCCAGAGTGTTTATTGTAACAACTCTAACAAAATATTTCTCTGCATTTCAATTTCCTGTGAAAAAACACGATGTGCACCCATTTACTGCCTTATATTTGTTGTTTTGTAAATAGTAGCTCACGTAATGCTCCTATAGCATACTAACACAATGCTGCACAATGTAACCGCTACGTTCTCTAGCTTCTAATTCTTCCTCTAGTTTGTAAAATTGTATTGAGCTTTTCACACGTCTGTGTAATATCTGTGAGGCGGCTGCAGCCTCCTCAGGACGGAGTTGTGTTGATCACCTTAAATCCTTGAACTTCAGGCTTTTAGCCTGTTTTCATGTTTCAAACTTGTTGCAAAACGCTTCCGCTTTTAAATTGCGGCTAAAATATTTGTTGATTAGTGTTTTTAATCTAATGAGTCTTATTTGATATATATTTTAAAGTCCAATGTATGCACCACCTGCCATGACGTTTCCTTGTATGTCTAACACACTTCTGATGATAATGAGACATCAACAGAAACATCATCACATTTTTTTTTCTTGACAGTTTGTTCTTCTCGTTTCGCTGTTGTTTCATTATGTTGTTTTTGTCTTAACACCTTTTCTTCACAAGCACACTGAGTTGTTATGTATAGTTAGTGTGTTATACAATACGTACCGTAATTATTTGATACAAGTCTACATTTAAGTCTTTTTTAATCTTGATATGCTTCTAAATCATAGACTTATTATTATTAATCATGTTTTTGATTCTTCCTGAAGAAGACATATCAATAATTCCTTCTGTAAATGTTGCCCCCCCCCCCAATTGAAACCCACTTTGACCCATTGCGCAATCCGTGCTGGCACACTGCATGGAGCACTATTCAGTCGTCCAAGGGGTCAAATCCCAGCCCCCCCCCCCTTCACTCTCTTACCTGTGGCTGAAATGGACCTGGACGTTATCTTTCAGTTTTAACCATCCCAAATAAACACAGTGGATATTGAAATTCATACTAACACAGGAGTGTGCAAACACACACACACACACACACTCACACACACATGAGTTCCATCTCCCCGGTTTGTCTGTCTGAAGTGAGTCCAGTCCCAACGACCCCCCCCCCCCCCCGACTAAGGACCCAGTGCTTGTTGTTTGTTGTTTGTTCTCTCCCTCTATCTGAGATGAGGTGTCTGTGCTGTGAATGTGAATGTGAAGTACGCCAGGGTGCCTGCTCAGCCCCGTCTACTCGGATTAATCCCTAACAGGTCAAGGTCAGACACATTACAACAATGCCTGCCCGGTAATAAGCATGTCTGGAGACTTTGCGAGCTCTAATTTAATTCCTGGAACGGCGTGGCGGATGGAAAAGAGGAAGACAGGTGCGGGGGGGGGGGAGGAGGAGGAGGAGGAGAGGGGAGCCAGGGACCGGGAGGGGAAAGACAAAAAGGGGTGAAAACCAACCCAGTGGTTGAATCAGAGGCGGGAACAGTTTCCTTCACTACCACCCCCCCCCCCCCCCCCCCTCCCTCCTCCTCAATCCGCCTCAACATCTGAATGTGCCAATCAGCTTCATTGGAGAATTAACAGGAGCATTAGAGTCGAGGACACACGCAATCAGTGTCCTCTAAGTTCGCCGTGCCGCGTTGCCAAAACAGAGCATTAAGCGCTCGTCTGATCCCGCTTCAGAGGAGACGGAGGATGCAAACAGAAAAAAAAAGAAGAATTAAACAGAGCATGATGTTGATTTAACACAAGCCGATAAGATCGTGCGTTTGCTGTTAGTCTGAAGAGACGTGTGCTCTGCCTTTTCTCAAGTGTGTCCCTGTGGATGGGGAAGGCCACCGTAGCGCCCGCTAGGCTACGGACGCTAGCACCGGGGCCGCTGCTGTCGGGGTTTCGGGGAGGGCGTATTGGGGAAGGAGGGGAGAGAGGGCGGGATGGTGTGACTGCTGCGATGAGTGAAGACTGATTGGTTTCAGGCATCAAAGGAAAAAATGTAATCTGTGTTCTTATTCAAATCAGAAAGGATCTGCCTGGAGGTCAGCGACAGCATTCCCTTCGCCTCAGATGATGTGAACCATTCAAAGAATGAAGTTAAAGATGTGACATCCGCGCTATAACTAGGTGAAAAAAAACATATAGATACGGAGTGATTTGCTGGAGAGACATGGACCAGTTGCGTAAGGTGTGGAGCAAGTAACCTCTGACCTCACGTGCTGCACATCACACACACAGATACGTTTGCGTCATGAAACGCCCACAGAATCCCTGTGATCAATTCATGATGGTCATAAGATAACTGATAACGGATGACTGCGTCACACACCATTAGAGTGACAAATACTCGCCCCCACACTTCGGCACCCTTCATGATTTTCACCAATGCCCTGATCTCTTTACTGACATGAAACCACTAGTCAGTAGAACCAATAGTGCGTAACATGGTAATGTCAAGTTTGTGTTGAATGTTTTCACAGCACATCAGCTTTAAGGGGGTTTTGCTTACTGTGGGACAATCTCTTAAATGTCCATTGAGGACAGCTGTACATATGCAGAATGCATGTGGCCTAACATTATACAAGATGTGTGCTGCTAAATGAAAAATGAGAGATATTTGATCTAATCTGCGCCAGAAGGAAGTTTATTACATTTTCATGATTTGCTGTTAGGCCTCGATATCAAGTTCAGCAAAACCAAATGTTTTCCTTAATGTGGACGGAGTTTAATATTGTTTGTCAAACCCCACTCTCTGTAGTCACAGTCGGGCCTTTGTCCGTTCATTCACACCCCATTTCAGGATAATTAAATATCCATTTAATAATGGCTTCTACGGGGGGGGCAGAAGAATCATTGTTCATGCATCCACAGAAGGATTTCTTATTAGAAAAGAGCTCTGAACACATGTCATTTCAAGCATTCGCGTCGTCATCGCTGTCGCGAGGGCCGTCTCTAATAGCCGAGCATCAAACTGTACTTAAGTCGGTGCGAATCATTAAACATGCGTGTTTAATGTCTGGCAAAGTTCCGCTAATCGAAAAAAAAACAAGAGAAAAAAAACGAACAACGCGAGGAGAGAAAAAGAACAAACACCAACATACAATCGATAGATCCATAGAGGTAATGATGTGTCTGAACACAGCGGCCAGCCGAGCGCTTCGCTGCGAAGCCGCACACACACACACACACACACACACACATCCGTCCTGGAGCCGTGGGAGGTCAGGGGACCTGGGGAGAAAAGAGCATTGTAGATCACCCACAACCACACACAACTTTTGATGTTTGCTGAATGTTAAACACCCCCCTCCTCCCCCACGCATGCGTGTACGCATTCCCCTTTGTGCTCACGCAGAGAAAAAAAAGAAGAAAAAAAAAAGATGCAGGTGCGAGCCATTTAATGACACCCTGTTGGGACGAGATGACAGCGATAGCGGTGGGATATCATGGGCGAGTCACACAGTGTAGTCTCCTACGAGACGTTGGTATTAAAGAGGTAGAGCTCAACCTGGGCTAAAAAAAATGGACTCATTTTTTTCACCTGCTAAATTAACGTCGGAGTCCAAAGAGTTTCATCACACCTGATTATTGCTTTTATGTCTCCGGGGAAAAAAGCGCAGAAAGCTAAACCAACCCTAGAAATGCTACCAGTATTCCACGAGTTATTGAGAAGGCAGCCAACAATCACTCTCAGCATGAAGTTAACTAAATGAATATCAAGCTACAATTTGATTTTCTAAACGTAAAGCACAGCTGCAGAGGTTTTAACAGCTTACTGCTATACTTTTCCCTTTTTCCAGACAGGCAAATCTATATTTTTAACTTCTAAAAACAGAGTTTTTCTTTGGCGTGCACCGAAAGTGATCCCTTTACAGAAAGCTGCCTTGAGAGTGCATTCAGCACTTTACACCTTGTGAAAAGTGCCGGCGGCTTGAGTAATAGCGAGGCACATCTTTCTCAGGGCGCCGAGGAGTCGTTATAAGAGCTACTTGATAGGTATGGTAATTGCTGCCAGCCCAAAGACTTGAAGACGCCAAGCCACGATTCTTTAGGAGGCGCAGCGATAAATAAGCCTCTTTTAATGAGAATCTAACTCACGCTGAGCTCATTCACGCAACGCAACTCATCCCCTGTAGGGATTACGCCTCGCGCCGTTCTTCAGTGAAAACGCCGCCGATCACCTTCCAGATGTGTCGCTCTGGGAGGTGAGTGACAGGTCGACAGGACACACCACACAAGGGATTGGTTACCTGAGCTTCATCTGATTGCCCCGACACATGAGACCCAAACTTCCCCAGGGTTTACAGATTACTGTGAGCTAAATGTATCTTTATTGCAGTGGTAAAAGTCAGATTGTAATATAAAAAAAAAGGTCAAATATGAAACAGTATATGATTTTACAGTAGTCATGTACAAGGATATCTGGACGAACAGTGAGGTCGGGGGACAAGCGCCATTGTGAGGCTTTTGTTGATGCATAATTGATGCAGTTTGCAGACTGCACTGAACAAACTGAATAAAAAGATCCTAAAAGAGAGAGAATCCAGTACAGCAGCATCCATGGTCACATGGTACAATCCACTGCTGACTGTGATCCAGATCAAAAAGGTCAGTGTTGTTGGTGTCATTTTCCTAGCTTTAGTTAGTGTGTGTGTGTTTGTATGTCTTCATTTGGTATGATTTCACATCTGAATGTGTCTCTTTCCCAAACAGCATTGTTATCAATACGTTATCAATACTTTATGATGACTTTATCTTTTAGCTTTACATGTTAAAGTCGTATCTTCATTCTTAATGTAAGTTGTCATAAACATTTGTTTGTGTAATCTTCCATTCGGCCTTCTTTTTAACTTTATATCTCAACCCTGAGAAGAGCACATATGAACTATTTTAATTGGGTGAATTACATTAAGAAATGTTGATTCAAACTGACAACAACCTATTAAATAAAAATCAGTTTCAGAAGGTTATCGAGGAAAATGTCACAGGCAACAGAGATGGAGAAACTCATTCAGCCGACCCACAAGACTTCCGCCATGACTGACAGCTACAAATCAAAGATTTACACAAGGTCGCACAAACACGTGTGCCGAGAAAACCAAACACGCACACTTGAGTCAATATGCTCACTTTCTAGATTGTCCATTGCTTCAGACATTTCCTCACTGTGTTTGCCATTAACAACTCGGATAATCAAAGATGCCCCGGGGCGGGCTGGGATGGAGAGGAGACAAAGGAGCACCCGGTGTTGAGGAAATACGGAGATGGGGGAAGTGAGCAGGATAACACAGCGAGTGTCACTTTAGAAGACAAACACCGCGCAAGGCGTGGAGACGGACAGAAGTTGAGAGGGAGGAAGGTCCTCGTGGGGGGGGGGGGGGGGGGGGAGACGTTGTCTGAGCGATGGTTTCCGTCTCATCCTTTACCCCGATGGGGTATCAATCAAATCCTCCTCATTCTCGAACCCCAAATTAGCTTAGAGAGCAGGAACCTCGCTCCACTCGCTCAATTAAATGCCCGCCCGCACATAATCAACCGCTGTTGTGTCCGCGGATCAATGGAGGGCCTGTTCATTAAAACGTCCCTCCGCCGTCTCAGGGATCCCCCTCAAAGAGTCCCGCGCCGCGCCGGAGGAGGAGGAGGCGCAACTCCCCTTCCGGTTTCATGTTGTCCTTTTCATTCCAGCCGGCGCGAGATGGGAAAGGCAAGTCAAAGCGGCCACCGAAAGCACGCGGAATGGAAGGAGACCCAGTTCAAACCGGGGGGGGGGGGAAGGCTTAGGGGAGCTTATTAGGTGGCATGTAAGAATCACAGTCTCTTGGCTATTTATCTTTCAGAGGCACATAATTACAGTGTGGTTAACGAGAGGAAACAACCTGCACTGCAAGACAAGCGAAAAAAAAACAAAGCATCACAGAGTACTGAAGGATCAACAGCCAGGCCTCTATCCTAATTATCTCATTAAACCATGCATGTATATTGGGGGGAAAAAAAGGAAATAAGCAGCAACTCCTTCATATCTCTTGCCGCGCAGCACACGCAGCCCTTCAGTCAGTAATAATCAAATCTACAGTCTTCAACCATCGTCAGTGTTTACAGATGCAAAAAAATCCCTGTCTGTTGCTCCTTAAAAGATAAAAGATCAATGAGCGCAACAGGAGCTGGATTCAACACGGAGCCCCGACTGCCAGCCAGCTGTCACGGCTAACACGCTGAATGATTGGACCAAACACACACACACACACACACACACACACACACAGTTGTGGCCGATGTAATGATAAGTGTGCACAATGATGCTGCCCTCTCACCCCCCATCTGCCATGAAATCACAGCGTCTCTGCGGGATGGGTAACAGGGTTTGGACGAGCAGCAGCGCCGCACTGGGCCCGTGGGTTTTTATTGCGTTCATGGGATTAGCCGTCCGAAGCGTCTTTGAATTACACCACGAACTGATGCCGTTTGCCAGAAGAAAAAAAAAAAAGAAGGATTTAGCAGCGATATAGACTACAGTAACGCTGTTACTCCTGCAGTTCATCTGTGTGGCTATTTCGTTGTAACTTCATTTGTATTTTCATTTCAAACTGAGTAAGACACTGGCCGGCCCATCTTGCACAAATGAAATATGGCATAGGGTATTCATACGCTAGAGGGTCTTCCCTTCCATGTGAACTTTGTATTATTTGTTTTTTTTTACCTGTGCACTGTGTGATTTTTGTCAAATTGCACATTTTCGACTAAGCCAGTTTTTTGTTGAGAAATAAATACTTGAATAACAAGTAATACGTGCTCTTGTCGCCTTGTATGCGACGTTTCTTTGCTGTTTGGAGGTGTCGATTTACGACAGTTTTGTGCGGCTGCAAAAGGCTGCAAAACTCAACCAAAAGTGAATCCAATCTGCTATCTAGTGTTGACGAACAAACAATGAGCACACAAATAACTCATCCCATACATCTCTTGGCAGAGTTAATGGGAAAAGACGCTGGCGAAACCATCCCCATGAGACCTTCTGTTCCTTAAACATTTCCTTCATCTGTTTGTATGCGTGGATCCAATTTTTTAGAGCCAATTTAGACTCATTCCACCCTCGGTCAGCCGCGTGCTGTGTACGGATTCCATTGTGTAACATCTGGCGGTCTCGAGGCAGTGTGCATCCCTCTATGCACTCCCCTCGCTCATGAGCTGGTGTAAAATTGCCCCTTTGAATGGTCTCCACAGCGGATTCCTCATTTAGTGATGCAGCTGTTCACACTGTGTACAATCTTTCTTTATTTTGCGTAATACGCTAAACACAGCCACATAAGTTCTTCCGGGGTCCGTTTCTTTTGAGTGATGAATGTGGCAGAACAGCTCTGAAATCCCCGGCTTCCGTCACCGTGATGCGTGCCAGTCACCGGGATTATGAGACATATGGAGGCATGCGAGTACACAAGCGTGAGCAAATGAACTCGGAAAGTCGAAACACAGTGTTACAGATACAGTGTAAACACTCTGTGGGACAAACCAATAGAGATTGACACACTGTAAATGTTCACAGAGGTTTTTAAAGCTTTCACATTACACATTTTTACCAAACTAGACTATGAGAATATGAGATTTGGAAAAGCCTCTAAAAAAAAAAAAAAAAATCTCCGACATGTAGACTTAAGAGTCGTGCTTTCATTTGAAGAAGTTAATCCAAATCTTCATTTTTATTAAACCTCTGAGGCTGAAGCAACGTACTCTAAAGAGCACGACCCATCCTTCATCAGGCCAGTGCTTTGTAGTAAAACTATTCTTGTGAGCTAAATGTATCTTTATTGCAATGGTAAAAGTCAGATTGTAGTAAAAAAAATATATATACTATATATGACTTTACAGTAGTCATGTACAAGGATATCTGAACAAACAGTGAAGTTGGGGGACAAGCGCCATTGTGAGGCTTTTGTTGATGCATAATTGATGCAGTTTGCAGATTGCACTGAACAAACTGAATAAAAATAGCCTAAAAGAGAGAGAATCCAGTACAGCAGCATCCGTGGTCACATGGTACGATCCACTGCTGACTGTGATCCAGATTATAAAAGGTCACTGGTGTTGGGTGTCATTTTCCTAGCTTTAGTTAGTGTGTGTGTGTGCAGTAAGTCTAGAAATACTTATTTCTTAGGAAATCCTGTGTAAAAAAAGGATTTATCAGTCAAAAAATGAAATCATCTTATTATTATTTATTGTGCAAGTTGCCTTTAACCTCTTTGCATCTACTAGACTCCTGCATGACATCCACTGGCTATTACTGATTGCTGCAGGGCATCTATGGACCAAGCACACAAACACACACGCACACGCAGTGGCAGATGGTGTAAACAAATCAAACACGTATAATCTTGAAGATCGGATCCGTCAGTTAGATATAAACCTGGATTTACAAAGACCTGACACAGGACTAGGCGCATTAGGAGCAGGAGCACCCTGTGAGGGATCTGAAAGGACCGACTCTGCACTTTTTGGGTATGGGGGTATTCCACATATCGTAGTCAAACACAATGAGGACAAATCACACATGGTTGTTGTCTTCTTTCCCTTTCTTAACTAACTGACTTATTGTATTAGTGTATAAAACGTGTTGATTACCCCACTTGTAACGCAACTGTTGTGTTGTGCACATTGAATGGATTGATTGCTACCAATGGATTCGTGCATTCGTGCTTCTATTCAGAAATATACAGGATGCAGCTGTGATTTTTTTCTGCTGAAAATGTAGTTTATCATCTGTGATGCAGAGGAGTTATTTTTATTATTGGGGCTAACTTCCTCTGTAATTGTGCTAGATGTATGGCTTTTTAAAAACTTACGTTATACTTTATCTAGGCTTGCGGTTAGCACTTTTTTAAGCTTTTTTTTTTTTCAAGCAGACATTATTACCTCGAAAAAAAACACGACATATGCAAACATCAGACTCACCATCCGTTGATGGCCTTCAGGTGGTCTTTAAGCCATCCCACATTAGTCTCCCTTCAGCTCTCCGCTCCAAACCTCTGAAAGATAAAACACACCCTGGAGTGAACTTGATTGTTTGTTTTTTTTCAGTTTAAATGAATACATTTCATTAGGTAAATACATTAGGTGGCAGTTGGGGAGTTAGAGAAAAAAAAAAGGAGGGAGAGAAAGAGGGACGGGCAATTTACTAATGGAACATTGAGAAAAATGGTGTGGTGTCGATCTGAGGAAATGAAAAAAGAAGAGGCCAAAGAAAAATAACCTCAGTCTGTCTGAAGAGAGTGAGAGTGAGCTATAGGGCAGGAGGTAAAGTGGCTTTAAAAAAAAAACACCATCATTAACTGTCATCTTCATCTCAGGTGTAAGGCTGTAGATGGAGCGCGGGTTGGTGGAGGGGAGGAGGAGAGGAGAGGAGGCACCACATTTTCCCCGGAGATCATTCAATAGCCTACAATCTTCATTTAATTACCTGCTTCACGTCTTCAAACCACCTCCTGCCCAACGAAGGGCAACGCGGGGACCGCAGTGCAGCTATTTAGCGATGCTAATTAACGAGTCTAATCACCCGAACGACGTCATGACGTCACGAAACAGGCGTTCTCCCGGAAACCCAGTTGCCATGTTACTGTGAGGCCGGATTACCGTCAGCGAGATGAAGCTCCAGGATTTTAGGGCGTCTTAACTCACTGGAACGCGTTCTCACAATGTCTCTTGACCGGCTCCGTGAAGGTCTTTTGAACCCGGGGGGCGGATGTTTGGCTCACTGAGGTGGGAGCTCATGCAGACCTTCACATCCACCCTGCACCTTTCCACACAGGAAACTGTGCTCCCAGGTACGATGAGCATATTCGGGTATTACAAATGAAAATGTAATACCTCAGCCCGAGGAGGCCATGTTTTGGGTTTGGTCTGTTTGTTTGTCAGTGGAAAAACTACTTCCCAATTTTTTGTGAAAGTTGATGGAAGGATGTAGCATTGGCAAAGGAAGAACCCATTAGATTTTTAGAGCAGATTCAAATCAAGTGGTGCCTACACACTTGAATGTGAATATGAATGAGATTCGTATTCACATCATGGCCTTGGCGGAGTTCTACTCTCACTCAGTGTCCTTCTAGCCTTTGAGTATTTTTGTCAAATTTGTAAAAATGTTTTTTTTTTTTTTTTCTGTAGAATGGAATTAAAATGTATTTCGAATCACCGTGAACAGCAATGCAATCCCAAGAGGATGATACACTACATTGTACAACAGTGGAAACCAGTGCAGCACAAAAACAACCTGGCAACAACTTTGTGTGAATGGAATTCCATATTCCCGCGGATCGGATTAAATTCTCACGTGGGATCACCTTCTTTTATGCATCACGAGACTCACTGCATAGAACACAAGGCAGGGACCCAGTCGCACTGCTGCTCACACCATCATTAAAGACCACTGTAGGCAATATGACACGCCTGGTTAACCGCGTGCTTCTAAATAGTCTGTCGTGTAATCGGAGAACACGGGTTGCTTTTGATCGAGACGATAAGTGGCCCTGGTCAATAAATCAAAATAAAAAAACACAACAACAACAACAACAACAACGACAGACCACGTTTAACTTATGACATCATCAACTGGGTGAGGGTGGACACAAAAAACATATGATGAAAAAAGGAAAGGAAATGGAAAGATACTGACACTTGGTTCCAATGTTTTATACATGTTTTACTCCCACTCAATCTAACATTCTTATTTCATTGTTTTTTTCCTGTTTCTTTTGTGATCGACAGCAATAGTTTTGTCTGCAATTTCATTCAAACAATACACTTTTTAAGGACAGTTCAGAGCTTATTGACTGACAGTTATTTCTCGGAGGCTTTTGATTACATTGTGTTTAACCCCAGGCTTTACCCTGCACCTTGGTTGGAGTATAATGATATCCTTAATAAATGCATTCTGCAACATTCATCCGTTTTGGCCCTCTGATGGACAGCGAGTACCTACAATGTGGCTGCAAAGATTGCTGACCACCCAGAGGGAATAATACAACTACACAAGCACACACACACACACACACACACACACATGTATATTCAGACTGTAACAGCACATCGGTGTGGTGCTTTTCTGCTTGCTTTCTTGCTGCTGATCATTAGTCCGGCGGAACAACCAAAACTAGGAGATGTACCCTCTAGGGGCGAGTCAGGTGACAGAACACCGTCCAGACCATAATTGAGCCTTTGGTAGCTGGATCCCATGAAGAACGACTTGTGCTTCGCGATGGAAATTTACCGAGTTTACCGAGGTGTTGACGTCTCTTCCTAGTCAAACTATTTTTTTTTTTTGCTGGCCTTCCTCAAGTAAAAAAAAAGGACTTCTGAGTGTTTTTTAAAAACAAAGACGGCGGCAGCCAAGGAAAGGAAGTTGACCAAAACATGTCCTTTTTTTTAATGAAACGGTTATGAATGTAGTTGTGCAAAGAAATTACCTCCAGTTTTCCAAGTGGGATATTTGTACCTTTTTTGTTATTCATTATAAAGAGCATTTCAAATGACTCAAGATGAATGCAATTAAAACAACTCATCAGATCATTGATGATACGATGACTCAACACTCTCTCTCTGCAAAACCACGCCAGCAAGAGGGTCCAGCACAAAGAAACTGATCTGTTCAGAGCAAACGTCTTTATCCCTCCCCTTAGGTCTTCATTTTTGTTGAATTAATCATTTAAGCCCCACGAGACTGCGTGACGTGGTCTTCTGTGAGGCAACCGGCACAGATCCCATGCGGCGGCGGCAGCAGCATCTCCACCTCCCAGAACTTTCAGCAGCACTCTGCGGCCCCCAAAGGCAGTTTAGCAGAGTCTATTTATACAGAGACCTGAAACAAGGTGTAGTCATGACCCGCCAACTCTGAACACCAGCTTCAGATGACAATGCGCACAAGACAACCATACGGTTGCTCAATATAATCTTTTAATCGCTCCGGCAACTGCATGTCTCCGGGTGAGGTTGGGGGAAGCCAGCGGGGGGAGGGGGATGGGGGTTGGGGGGGAGGGGGGGGGGGGGGGGTAGGGCGGGGGGGGGGGGGGGGGGGGGGTAGGGCGGCGGGGTAGATAACTTCTGCAGATTTATGATATGATTCTCAAAGGAAAAAACACACACGCAAACTCATGCAGACTTGTGCACACCGCCCCGCCCCCGCCCCGCCCCCCCCCCGAGAGAGAAGGAGCGAGCCTCGTGTATCGTTGGGTATTAACAGATCAGCACACAGCAGCAGCCACCCTGCTTTATAGTCTCTTTCCTGAGGTAGTGCTTCAGAAGCCTGCTGCAGAGGAGGATAAATGCACCGAAATCCCTGGGGCCCCGGCGCCTCCTCAGCTCCACTCAGCTCTCTTTTTGCTGCCCCCCCCCCCCCCCCTTCCTCCTCCTCCTCCTCCTTTCCACGCTTATCCCCACTTTCCTCCCATCCTTCATTATTTCTATCCCTCCCCCCCCCCAATGCTTTCGGTCCTATCTGTCCCCTCCTTCCCTCTGGCCGTTCACATAATTCTCCTCTCTCCACGTCTCCTTATCCTACTCCCCTCCCATTTTGTGTCCATCCTCCCCCCCCCCCCCCCCCCCATCTTCCAACCCTCGTCTCGCCCTCTTTCTCTCGACTTCAGCAATGAACGAACCGTGCGGAACACCTTAGTCAATTGGTGAGTAAGGAACCGATGGTTAGGTGTTGACAGCTTAGTGCTGTGAGGTCCAGGCGGAGCTCTTTCATGGGCCCATCAAGCCTTGGACACTCGTCTGAGTGTCTTTATTTCCCAAAAGCCCCCGAATCCTCATCCAACATGTCTCAATTAAAAATCGGAGGAAACTGGTTAACGTCTAAAATACCCACTGGAATAGAGATGTTAACAGTTTTTACATTTAGAATGAATTAAAACCTGCCAGTGAGACATCTTTATTCGATGAAGCAGTTTGGTAGAGTATATAGTCTCAAAATGTCTTAATTGTTTGAAATTCAGGCAAGTTATCTGAATCTGCTTAATAACGGGGTGGGGTTCTACAGTGCAGGTTTTAGCCATGTCCGATATTGGGTGATTTTCTTATTGGACATTGCTTTGCATGGAGTCCCTGTACGTCAGGGGTGACTGAATTTAATTGAAATACTAAACCATAACAAGAACGCCTCAGAGTGAACTCAATTATCGGTGTGTGTAAAAATAATACACAACTAATGTTTTGTGAATTGTCAGAGGATGCGACTTGAAAAATTCAATCAAATTTTCTGTTTTGTACAAATATTGTCTTTTCGGAATGGGGAAAGCGACAGTCACTATCCACTATCTCCCCCATCTGACATTTCACTGTCAGTCCGTCACTCGGGACTCCAAGAATTCCACAATTCAAAGACACAGAGATTCCTTTTTCAGTAAATCCACTGCATTGACCAAAACAACAACATATAGTTAAAACCTAAAGTAAGTGAAGCCTACTGCTAAACAAAACACATAATATATTCTGCGGCGTTAAAGACTAGACACACGAGAGATGCTTAAATGACGTGACACACAACGTGCCGGCACACATCTCCCCCTTCATGCAGACGGACTGACAGGGAGACTAGCGAGGGGGTAAGTAGGCTGAATCCAAATTAAGCAGATCAGAGCTCACTGTGAGTTAATCTGGTTATGTGGATAAAGGACTTCCCTATGGCGAAAAAAAAAAAGGAAAAAAAAAAACACAGCAAGTTATGACTTGAATGTGTGTGCGTTTGTGTCTGCGTTTTTGAGCCTGGTAGAAATAAAAGATGGCATTTGCTGCCAAAAAAGGCAGAAGTGTATCGATCTGTTAGCCGTAACTACGCATTTTGTGGACCCGCTGTCAGATGAGACGAGTCCAACAGAGGGGTATTTTGTGATTTTGTCGGCACATTGTGTGCCTCCTCAACTGAGTATTTTGTGCCATTGACTTGTCGTGTGTTTCAGGTGAGAAGATGTGAATGCTGTTCTGCCAGCAATATGTCAGGCTATGTGCTAGGGGGGGGGGGGGGGTGGGGGGGCGCTGTAAGTGAGTCGGGGGCATGAGGCGTCACACCAAATGAATCCAGACTGGAACCTGAAAACCACTTCAAACCGCACAAAACACAAGTACCCAAGTCAATCAGCCACCTCCCTTCACCTCCCTCATCAAGCAAATACGTGTTCGCAGGGACGTCGGCCATCAACCACAATAAATTACTAAAAGGAGTTCCAATGCATTTGATGAACGTCCTCAAGAGACGAAACATTTTGAGGGAGAAAAAAAAATATTGAACACAAATTCAATCATTTCTGCGATACGCCGCCTGCATATCAAAGAGAATGAGGAAAAGGGGGAGGGGCTGAGATTAAAGTCTGAAATAAGCTTCAACTTCAAACAACTCTTGATTTTCGTTAAGTGCTTTCACAACACGGCTGGGCTAAAGTATGCACTCGATGAAAAAGCATTATTTAGTAGTGAGAAAGGGAATAGGAAAGCTCTACAGTGAGTCAAAAAGGCCGAGACAGAGAAAAGGGGGCAATTTATTTTGCCTTCTGCGGTTGGCTCTCCTGAGCAGAGCAGGGAAATAAAACACAGGCAAAGGAACATGACAGTATCCGGTAGAAGTGGGAGAATACGTCTTCATGATAACACGATCAGAAGAAGGAAAAGGTTCTCCCAGCTGCTCGGGGGGGGGGGGGGGGGGGTTATTCTTCTTATCTCCTTCTTATTGTACAGAGCCGGACCGACGGGAAATCCCTTGGAAAATGGTCCGATGCAGTGAGGCAACAAGAAGCCCGGAAAAGGTTTGATATTTAAGTGTCATCCGTGAGTCAAGTCCCTCCCCCAAATTTGGGGAGATATGTTTTCACACATTAGGAAGACGATTCATTTACTGCAGAGAAATATCAAAAGTTTTTCAACTTGTAGGTATAATTGAATAACATCTTTATCGTCTTTCGATGTATTTACAGTTAAAATGGTAAGTTTCAACACCTTAAGAGGAAACAGTTCATCATTGTATTATACAGCCACGAGGAGGCAGGAAGTTTATGATTTGACCATCAAAGATTAGAGTTGTTTTAATCGAGTTTGGCCTAAATGAACATACTTTATAGTAGTAGTTTTATTTCAAAAACGTCCCCAGGAAACAATCTACTGCCAAAAAACTACTCTACACTGAAGACCGTATACAACTTCTTGGGGATGGCATTGATGCATGATGAGCTGTAAGGGACAGCCCTGCACACCAGATAAACACCATGTCAGACATCACTCATACCTGCTTTGAATTGAAAAGACATACATCTATTTCACGCACTATTTTCTCCCTCCGTTTATCTTATTCTTTGGTTCTCTGTCTTTTGTACACCTTTTTGTATGTTTTTTTTTTCTTGTAAGCTTTCTGCTAAAGACAGTTACCAATAGGCAATTGTCTTGAAGAATGTGACTCCCGGCATGAACAACAACAAGCTCGCGGTGCCAATGGTTTTGTGAAACCTTTTGTGCAGTACGTGTTGAAATAAAAAAAAGGATGTGTTGGTAGAAGAGCAGCTCTGTATATTTTCCTGTCGTCATGCATTCATCCCCTTGTTTTATTGCCATTGAGATTGTCTTTAACGTTGTATTAAAGCTTAAATAATGTAGATAAAACATGTTTAATGAAATATTGAGCCGCCGTAGTGAAGTGTATTCACTAACTGAAATAATTGGTGACAAATTGTCACGGTTTGGCTTCGCTTCCTGTTTTAGTTTGAAGTTTCATGTCTCTTGTGGTACTGGGTTAACTTCACTTCCTGCCTTGTCTTGTGATTGCGTGATTGTCTCCACCTGTGTCCAATCACCTGCACCTCCCTTGTGTATTTAAGCCCTGTGTGCCTGTTGTCCCCTGTCGCGTCATTGTCAAATGTCCCTCGTCGTTGGAGCACGTCTTGAGTTAGTCTACAATAAAGAGCACTTTGGATCAAAACCTCTGCGCCTGAGTCCTCACTGCAGCATGCCCCAGCCGGAGTGTGACAGAATGACGCGACCTAAGGAGGACTCAGCAGAGTTTTGGAGCGGTCAGGGCCCCGACTATTTGGACGTGGGAAGTCCATTCTGGCAGCGCAAGACGGACGTTGTTCTCGGGCCCAGAGCCTACAGGAAGATGTGCCTCGAGCTTCGAGACCTCCTCAATCCGAGGAAAGGGAGCCCGGGAGAGGAGGAGACCACGAACCCCCCGGTCCCGGCTCCTGTCCCGGGCCCCAGAGTCTCGTCTCCGCCCGTTCCTGCGCCGAGACGCCCGTCAGCGCCCGTTCCTGCGCCGAGACGCCCGTCAGCGCCCGTTCCCGCGCCGAGACGCCCGTCAGCGCCCGTTCCCGCGCCGAGACGCCCGTCAGCGCCCGTTCCCGCGCCGAGACGCCCGTCAGCGCCCGTTCCCGCGCCGAGACGCCCGTCAGCGCCCGTTCCCGCGCCGAGACGCCCGTCAGCGCCCGTTCGTGCGCCGAGACGCCCGTCAGCGCCCGTTCCTGCCCCGAGAACCCCGTCAGCGCCCGTTCCTGCCCCGAGAACCACGCCCCCGGTCGCGGCCCCGCGGCGCCTGACCATGACCCCCCCTTCCCACCCTCTAGGGACCGTCTGGAATCCGGTCCTTGGAGGGGGATTGGGGTCAGGGCTCAGCCCGGTGATCCTCGCCACGACGACGCCGCAGCCGCACAGCTCGGCGCCCCCTGCCACGACGACGACGACGCCGGAGCCGCACAGCTCGGCGCCCCCCGCCACGACGACGCCGGAGCCGCACAGCTCGGCGCCCCCCGCCACGACGACGCCGGAGCCGCACAGCTCGGCGCCCCCCGCCACGACGACGCCGCAGCCGCACAGCTCGGCGCCCCTCGCCACGACGACGCCGCAGCCGCACAGCTCGGCGCCCCCCGCCACGACGACGCCGGAGCCGCACAGCTCGGCGCCCCCCGTCACGACGACGCCGGAGCCGCACCGCCCGGCGCCCCCCGCCACGACGACGCCGGAGCCGCACCGCCCGGCGCCCCCCGCCACGACGACGCCGGAGCCGCACCGCCCGGCGCCCCCCGAGACCCTGAAGCCCGGTCGCCGTAGCGGCCGCCCCCCCGAGACCCTGAAGCCCGGTCGCCGTAGCGGCCGGCCCCCCGAGACCCTGAAGCCCGGTCGCCGTAGCGGCCGGCCCCCCGAGGCCCTGAGGCCCGGTCGCCGACCCGGCAGGGCCCCCGAGGCCCCTAGGCCCGGTCGCCGACCCGGCAGACCCCCCGAGACCCTGAGGCCCGGCCGCCGTAGCGGTCGGCCCCCCGAGACCCTGAGGTCCGGCGGTCATCCCGGCCGGAGGGACCCGACCCCGTGCCGCTGACCCTTGGAGTCCCCTGGGCGGCTGGGGGTTGTTGGGTTCCCCGCCCTCCCTCCCTTGTCTGTTTTTCTAGGTTCCACCCTCCTTTAGGACCGTCTGGAATCCGGTCCTTAAGGGGGGGGTTCTGTCACGGTTTGGCTTCGCTTCCTGTTTTAGTTTGAAGTTTCATGTCTCTTGTGGTCCTGGGTTAACTTCACTTCCTGCCTTGTCTTGTGATTGCGTGATTGTCTCCACCTGTGTCCAATCACCTGCACCTCCCTTGTGTATTTAAGCCCTGTGTGCCTGTTGTCCCCTGTCGCGTCATTGTCAAATGTCCCTCGTCGTTGGAGCACGTCTTGAGTTAGTCTACAATAAAGAGCACTTTGGATCAAAACCTCTGCGCCTGAGTCCTCACTGCAGCATGCCCCAGCCGGAGTGTGACACAAATAACCCTTTTTCTTATCAATAATTAACCAAACTTTCATCCCATAATAACAATCCTTTTAGGACAATTGGATTTTGTTAAACAGTCGTGTAAAGCAACCCTAAGTACAGCCGCATATGAAGACAGACTGGGGCAGCATAATGAAAACCAGCGATTACATCAAGATTGAGATTAGATTAAATTATACAATTAACTGTTTAAGATTGGGTGCGAAGCAATGTCACAACAAAACAGAGCCATCTGATGAGGCCTTAATTTGATTAATAGTATTCTATTAAATCCCATTCAACAGCTAGTTTAACAGTTTCCCAATAGTTAACTATTTTTTTTTTTTGCTCTAGCACATGGAAACAACTACTGATAGTGAACGCTGCGAACATCCTTATGAATGGATCACTATTAAACATTTGATGTGTGCCACATTATTCTTACGGCTTTGATTGATTGTCGGGGGGGGATCAGACTGAATCGATGGCAGGTGAATATTCAGAGCGGGAAGTAACTGCTCCTCGCATCTCGCGATGAAAGCCACCGGCGGCCCAGAGGGGGAAACGTATCGTCCTCCTGTGAGAGCTGCAGCCCGACTCCTTTTCTGACCCAGAGGGAGACGGGCAAACCTCAAATCAATAACCGGACCCACGCCGGCTGCAGCGGGGCGGAGGGGGGGGGTCAGATCCCGCACATGTGGGTTATGTAACCGGGTGCAGAGATGGTCACAATATTATAGATAACCAACTCTTGCGGAGGAAGATGTGAACTCGGCTAAAAGTTTCCGACCTTTAAAAGGCCGTTGGAAATGTGACATTTAACGATGACATTATGACGGGATTGTCTCTGAAAGAGAAGGCTTTGCAGCCGCTTCTTACGTCAGCAAATTAGAAACAAGTTTATTGGTTCCTGTGAAGCCATCGTTTACCAAACACACCTTTCTGAAATAGTTTTTAACTTCATGCATGACAACAAATCTATGCTATGTGTTCAAAGAGGGCACAAATAAGCTGGATTTGAGTTGACAGGATTTCGTTTGGCTTGATCATGTGACCTTAGCCTGAATAAGCCACATCGGGCCCTGGTCTGTGTCACCGAGCTTCCGTTTCTGTCTCCCACAATCAGTCGGGTAGAAATAGGTTGCCCCACAACCATTTTATCTGATTTCACAGCACAGTTCCAACCCAGATAGACCTGGATGATTGTCCAGGTATCGAGGTACAATTTCTACTCTGAGAATTTCCTAACAATAATAACCTGATCCACAATTCAGTGCCATACTTATTGAAGGAGCCTAAAAAATAGTCAATTATTGTTCACCCGTTTCAAGTAAAACAAGGAATTCATTCAAGTTTTTGACTAGTTTATCCCAAAGTACTTAATTTAAGACAAATGACTGAATTCCCTTTGCCTGCAGCTTTAAAGTCAGTTCATACAAACATGAAAGGGACGTCAACCAAAAGAACCCAGAATGTATATTCCTCTCATCTTCTTCCCAAAAGAAGAATGTGTGGGGACTGTATCTTGAGTTATTGAAACCACTTTTTTTCCACCATTGTTGCGCATTGACTTGATGTGTGTTCAATGGTGTGTGTGGTCCTTTGTTTAATACTCAACGCCGTATGTGCTCAAAAGATTCGCCCTCCGTTTCTTTGTAGTCGAGCTTCACATTATCGCTTTGAACAATCTGCGCGGCCCTCTGAACATATGAGACCTTCTGGTTCTGAACTGCCCGGGGGAACAATCTGGCCTCGCTGACCACATTGCTCCTTGTGAAATGACTTCCCTGTCTGATACTATTCTGCACGGACTACTCGGTCTGTCGCTTCTTCGTCCCTGCCCTGCTTGTGGAGATCTCACTCGAGTCTGGAAGAGAATACGCATATTTGTTTGGCTCAGTAGCATCATGGAATGCAATTTTTTTTTTCTTTTTATGCATGTAACTGGTCTTTTTATAGAAAAGATGCACAAGTTAAAATAGAAGTATTCCATCAAAATGTTCAAGTTTGCAATTATCAAGCCAGTTATTTGTGGCAGTTGGTGCAGATTATCCATCGAGTAGATTGTTAAAGTTCAGTGGAATCATCAGTTTTGAAATAATTACACAATTACTAGGCAGAAATAGTGTGAAATGCCTTGCCATGTTTTCTTTGTGACCAAACTCAAAGAGGACTACAGAAGGTTCATCTTTTTAGTGTCACACTGGAATAAAAGGTCATCCCAGACGATACATGCGATCATATGAAGAAAAGCTTTTTGTTTTGTGCAACACACTAGTAGGAGACCTTTTGGCGTTGAGCGGCCTGCTCGGTGAGGGGCGGCTCCAGTCTTCAGCACTGATGTGCAAACGGTGATGGTTCAATTCAGCCAGATGGTTTGGAAAAAAAAAAAAAAAAAGACTCCGCCGTTGAAAGCTTCTGCGAACGGCTGTCGAACAGAAGACGCGTCAGATGTGGGCTTCCCAGTTTGATTGTCTCAGAGGCCCCACGTTATGCCTCCCTGCCTGTGTCTTTGTCTCTCGGCCTGTCTTCCCTCAGCCTTCTGAAAAAATGGAAGCGAAGAAAGACGGCTAAATGAAACCGCTGGATTGACAATGGGGCTGTTAAAACCACTTGGCCACCCTAATGCTCATGGACGTTATTGATTTCCCATGCCGCCTGCAAGACCTCGCAGCTCTGCGGAATGGGGGGGACCCGCTTCTCCCTCCCTTTGGAGATGGTCAGAACAGCACAGCTGCAATAGACACGTGGACCTGCACCCGCACGCACGCACGCACGCACGCGCGCCGCCTACACGCGCACGAGCCTCAACTGAGGACTGAAAAAGCTCAACGTTGAAAAAGCAGAAGTGACCAAAGCCCAAAACTTCAAACTCTTCCCACATCAAGCCCTGCCAGTCACAGAGTGGAGAAACCTCCAGACGGCACGGCAAGTATCCGCCTCGCTGCTCGGCCTCTTTTCTTTTCCTGCCAGCCAGAGGCTCTGACCTTGTGTAATGTCCTCCAACCAACCGGCTCCTCGGACAGGTCTTCCTACTTAATGAAAGAATGCCACTAGTTAGCCAATAACCCGCCTTCAGCAGCAGCCCCGGTTCTAGCACTGCCCCCTAATGCGCGGAGTGTTGCACTGTCCACGGAGCGGATGAGAGAGTTCAGCAGAGGTGATATCGACGGTTCCACGGCGTTGTCTCGAAGATGCGCAGGAATGACACGCGCCGGAGCTCGTTTTTCACCGTAAGAACCTTCTATTGCTATGCTTTATTGGTACGATGAACGGGTTAATGCGAAACTATAAAGAAAGTCCTTGAATATCCTCATCATCCAACAAAAAAAATAAGTTGTAAAGCCTTTTTAAAGACCTGTCAGTGAAGTGATCATTATTCAAGTGTTAGTGTTGAACCCATGTAGTGGATTGGTGCTTGAGCGGCTTTAGAATTAGATTATGGTTAAATTACAATGATAACCACCAAGTACCTCATTACTGGTGTCACTGCGCTCCATTATCCAATTACTTTGGTCAGAACTGGCACGTGTTGAGATGTGGATGGCCGGACTTCTCGCAGTCTGCCAACATTGGAAGTGCGTCTCTCCAGTCAGACGTCACCGGAGTGGGAGCAAAGCGCTGGAGAGAAGAAGCAGATGCTGCTTCGGTGTCAAAGTGTCGACCTTCGGGAGGAAAATTCGTGTCACCTTCGTCATTAAGTTTTCATCCGCACCGTGTGATGGACAGACCTGGGACCATTTTTCTAAAACCCTCCAACCATTCAATACGAAAAAGGTGCTCTGGTTGACCATGCATGGACGACCATTCATCGACCCATCCAAATGGAGCCTTTGCTCACAGAGAAAGCTCCATAAAAGGACCTCCGGACCTCCTGTGGATGCAACATTATGAAGAAGAAGACGGCAGTGTGTTGAAAAAAGGTCTCTCAGTATTCCGCCGCTTTTGGGACTCTGCTTTAACTTATTGGTAAACATTAATGCACGTTGTCAACAATCCCTTCCGTTTTTTGACACGCAGTCTAATCTTATTGGATTAAGTAACAAAACAATGTTTTAAATATTGTAATAGAACAAATGCCATTTAACCAAGCGATTCGGCTCATGTCTAATGGATGACTAACTGGATTAGAATTCAGAGTTATTCTCCTGAGGGTGCTGGTGAAACTGTTTCAAGTGCATCCCAATTCAAAAGAATTAAACATTATGTTTGTACAGTTCACATGTTGGAACTACTTCTGAAATATTATACTTAACCCTAGCAAACAATCTGAAACCATTGTAAAAAACAAAACTTATTGTCATGTAGGGTTGTCACGATACCAATATTACGATACCCGATACTTTCGATATGTATCCACAAATAAGATACTGGAGTATTTATCAATGAATAGTAATAAATAAAACATCTGTAAGGTTCTCTTTTTATCAGCTTGTTCCTGCCCAGCTTGTTGAACACTTAACAAATGGCATTTATATTTGTATTAACCAACAGCAAGATATTAATTAAAACCACATGGTAAAATCATACTATTGATTATACACAGCTATGTAGGCCTATTGTTCGAATCTGACTATATGACTACATAGTTATTTCCATAAGAATGAATCACATCATTTTACAGATGTGCGTTTAAGGTGGAGAAAAAACTTAAGCTATGTACATTAAAGATGGACATATAATTAAAGGCCAATTTCTCCCCTTTATTGAAAAACGACAATGAAAATTGCATCAAGTGTGTATTATTTGGTACAATATTGTGTGCATTCTGACCTCATGATCACATGAGGTTATTTTGCATGTATATATTTCTGCTGGACTATTCAGAAAGTCTTTTGCAGGCTTGCTTTGTCTCGTGTTGCACTTGCTTGATGTTTGACTGTTAGGAAAGTTGCTGTCAAGCCAACAAACACAGCCACAGGCTGCCATCTCTCACGGTTTGCACCATTTACCGTCGGCGAGGTTGGAGATGAACCGGCGCGGATTGTTTTTTTTAGCGCGAGACATCGGATGTGTGGCGTGAGCGTGAAAACATGCAAACGCGCGCGTGTCACACGGGGGGGAAACCGTGAGAGATGGCAGCCCTGAAGCTGTTAGTGTGTAGTCAAAACATCAGCAAGTGCAACACGAGACAAAGCAGACGTCCTCTTCTACCCGGACATTTCCCCTTTTTGAGACCAAAAAAAAATGCGTAAAATAAATACTTCGTAACCAAAGTATTTCCAGATCTCACTTCTGGCATCTTTTCTTTCAACAAGCCGAGGACGGTCGACAACAACATGGTCTCCCCGAGATAGCTCTCTGAGTGACAGCTGCCTGTTGCATGTGAGAGCTGGAAGCCCCGCCCACCCAGTCAATGCGTGCAAGGCAGCCGGACAGGGAGCGGAACACTGAGTGCGCTCTGGTTGCGTGCTTTTTTTAATGAAGTACCAGTACTAAAAATACTCAAAATCGTACCGTTTTCAACGTACCTTCTAGTAACATTATTGTCATGCCAATGATCCACTCCTGTAGTTTTGATTTGAAAAACACGCAGGCTTTTTAGCGTTCTTACGGCAGCCGATTCACCGCTACAATCTGTTTCTGCTTGATAAAAGGCGGTTTTGACTAATAGAAACGGTAGTTTCTGTTCTTTCCCTCTCTCGCCTGCACTCATGTACACAGCGAAGCCAAAAGGCCAAGGTCAGGACGTGGCTTGCTCACACTGCACCGAGCCCCGCTAAACTCAAACGAGAATCATTTCTCAGAAATGCACCATCTGCCTTTCGAAAAAGTGTTGAAAAAAGAGAAAAGGTCACACAACTTACCACTGTTTTACAAAACACTAAATTATTCAGTGACATTTTCCCCAAAGGCTGCCCGGAAATGTTTGAAGGAGAGAGCTGGACTTAGTGAAGAAGCCACTGGCTTAATTGCTAAAGACAGAGGTGCTTACCATCGGCCCAAAAGATCCCCAGGTTGCACCCGGTTGTTGTGTTGCATTCTTTTGTTTGTGCGTGAGACACACTGAAAAATGCCTGTGTCCCCGGAGAGGTGACCTGCTTGTGTAGTGTGCTTCCCCTTTAGCCTAGCTGTAAGCCATTCTCACCTGTCAGATCACTGCCTGTGAGTGTGTGTGTGTGTGTGTGTGTGTGTGCTCACGCGTTGGTGCGTACCGGTGTGCGCTTGTGTGTCGTGGTTTGTGTGCACACGCAGGCGTTCTTTTCTCTTTCCTTTTTATACAAGAGGAGAAGCATTTTTCTTAACCTTTGTCAACAGCCCAAAGCCATTCAAATGAGTCTCACATTTTTTATTTTTTTGTCTTCCTATTCTCCACCGCCTCATTCCCGCAACAAGCACACACACCGACACGTATTCACGTACACACGCGTACACACACTCCTCTCCACAGACAGTTTGAGAGCACAATTATGTCCATAGTTACTGCAGTAATGAATGAGGCAAGTGCACAGTTTGAGTCACTACTCTGAGGTGTATAATGTATGCTTGACAATAAACTAAATCGATTTGCTTGAGCATGAATGTGTGTGTGTGTGTGTGTGTGTGTGTGTGTGTGTGTGCGTCTCCGATGTTATTTAGACAGTCTAGCTCTCAAACATTCAATCAGAAGCAGAAAATTGCATGTTCTTTATCTTCCAGGGCGTAGCTCAGGAGCAGTTAGTATATGTAAATGCTACTAGCCTTAAATCGGCTCTGTATTCATCTAACTGTACGTTTTTGTTCTACTGGTTTAGCAGAGTGTAATCATGACCATGATTGGTATTTACAGTGGGACTTGAATATTTGAGGTGTTGTCAGGACGTGCACTATGCTCGAATTGTTCAGGCAGTTAAAAGACGTTTACACGGTTGTGCGCGACACGGAAGGTAAAGCAAGTTGGTGATACGCCACGACTTCTGAATGAAACGGCGGGGTTTTCCTTTTTACAACGATGGAAAAAGAAAACCTTCTCAGACGCAGCAGAAACTCTGGTAAGTAGTTGAACGCAGTGTCTAAAGATGATATGGGGTTCTGCGGCAAAAGCGAAGCGATCCAGATCTAGCGGCAGCGTCCAGAGCATAACGCATTCTTTAGGTAATTACAGAAAATTTAGGCTATTTAGAAACATATGTTGCAGTAAGGTCAGGGCGGCGTAACAGGTTTAAGGACAACACAAACATGCGCTTTACATTCGGTTATTCAATTAATGTCCAACTTTAGTAAACCAGGGATCAAATAAAAATAAAATGTCATTTATCATATCAGATTGTTTTCATGTAATAGTAAGATCAAAAAACCTACAAGCTAATAGTCATTAAATGATACGTTTGGTTATTACTGAATATGTTAGATACGTGATCCTCTTAAAAATCTTGCAATAATTATTATCTAGAATCTGTGTCTTTTTTGTTAATTCATTTAGTAAATTAAATACATTTTTTTCTTTTGATGAATGCATTTTTTCTAAATAGCACATTTTAAGCAAAAGCAAGAATAAACCTTCATTTTGCAAGCTGAAGTAGCAACTTCACCTCATTTAAAAAAAAGAAAAAATCCCTAAATGTGTGTGCGTGGCGGTTACAGTGTGGTTAAGTAAATAAAACCCAAGCAGAGGTTGGGGAAGGTACGTCCTTAAGTGTTGGAGGTTGGATGCGATCTTCCGTCATTAGCATGACGCTCCGACACGCTGAAGGCTCATTCACCGACCTTCACACCCTCGCGCTTCACTCGGCTGCATGAAGGGCACACTTCTTCCTCTGCTGGCAGGGAGCATTGGTGTTGGTCATAAATTGCGTGGTGCAGAATCTAAATGGACCCGCTTGATTCCTATTCACTACGTAATGAAATAGGCATGCGTTGGGTGTTTATGTTTTGAATCTATACAGCAAATTCACACACACTGCAAGTGTCATCAACAGTGACATGGATTTTTGATTCTTCTTCCTTTTCGGTGGTGGGCTGTTCCTTTGAATTCTGACAGCACCCCTGACACCCTGGATTGACAATGCGTTCCTTATGTTTGAATACCCATGCGCTGGGGATTGAGCCGCTAAATCTTATGGAAACAAACTGAGTCCAGATTTGATCATTGCCTTTGTTGGCAGGAATTTGTCAAAGAAAAAAAATCAAGATGCACCTACAATATCCACAACATACTCTATGAGCATAAATACTACAATAAACGGAGAAACTCTGCATCACATGATGTGGGAATGGGGGAGAGAGATTTGTTTTGCCTACTTGCGATTTTGAAAGCTCATTAGTCTGTGCCCTTGACTGTCAGATATTTGTTTTTTAATGATTATTTTTGTTGAAAAGTGCTAGACGATGTGCTGAAGGTCACACAGTTGTCAAAACCCACCATGTTTTCAGAAAACAATGCAGCGTTTTGTGGTCATTTGTCATGAGAATAACAGTGGAGAGCAACATCAAACATTTAAAAAAAAAAAAAACATTCTCAAGCTTTTGCAAATTAACCACAAGAGAATTAGGCTTCAGTTTGTATTTTGAATCCAGCCCGATGTACGAAGGTGTGAAAACACACAAAGAAACACAACAACAACAAAAAACCCTTGTGTGCACGCACATTGTTCGAAGGAATGGAGCATCGTTTATGTCATTATGTCATTTTGTGATTAGGCCTTTGCTTTGCCTTGTCTTGCCAGTTTCTTTTCAGGCTTGGCCCAGAGAGTGTTGAGGAGACGTGAGTGCGTAGCAGCGTTCTGCTATGCCTACATAACCCCTTTGCAGGGTTTGAAGATGCATATTTCTTTTGCACAACGAGGGTTCCCATGATAGCTCTCTGTTTTGAGTAGCTGTTTAATGCCCTTTCTTGCTCAGCGGTTTGTCAAATTCATTAATCTGCAATGGATGGATCGGGGGGGGGGGGGGGGGGGGGGGGGAAACAGGGAGAGGAGAGAAGAAAGATGGAAATAAACTAAGAAAAATAAGTCTACTGTCTTCTTTCATGGCAGATTATCCTTGGCCAAGGCAGAGATTTGAGCACAAGTGCTTTGTCTTGTTCTGTCTTGTTCTGTCTCTCTACAGCCAACGAAGACCATCGCCTGAAAATGACTTTCTGATTTTTAATGTGACATCATCTCTCCCTCATCATTATCTAAATCGGCGTGAAAAGGGATCCAATCCTTTCCACTTTGATTGGCACACTGATTGCCTTTTCATTTTTTTTTTCTCACAGCCTTTTTTGTTGCAGTTGTGGCTGCACAGACTACGAGAGCCTTTGAAAACGCAGCAGAAAGTTTAAATTAAGGCACTTGTCTTGGCCGGGCCTTGTTGAAACTTCGTTAACTGCTGCATGCATATTTTGCACACTTTTGCATATTTATCAGACGCAACGTAGCTAACGCAGTGACAAGCTCAATGGGGTGACACTGCAGGTTTGATGAAACATGGAATTCCCAAAAGAATTCTACAGAAAATGCATGCTAAATCAGCTTACACATTTGATGAAACAAAACGGATGAATCGGGACAAGTTTTCACTCGGTGCCTCTGGGAGTAGAAAGCATGAACGGAATTTCTACATAAATTTACATATTATATCAAATTGTTCTGAATGAAAAAGTATTGCAAAAAGACACGTCGCATCCAGAGCACACTTACTTGTTTGTGTTTTTCATCTGTTCCAATGTGCTTCGACTATTGATTGCAATGTCAAGATACGTGGGGGCAAAAGCTATTGGGTTTTTGCAACGAGCAAATCCAGAAAATTTGGCTCGGATTAGCAATGACGGAAGATCAAAGGAAATGCATCGCACAACTGAAGAGTTGTGAGTAAGAAGAGGAGGGGCAGCCGGTGGGATGTGTTGAGCTGAAGGAGATAAAGACAAAACCCACGACCTACAACATCTCTGTGGGTAATTACGAGGGACTTCAGGGGCTTTTGTCTGCTGTATACGAGTTTGTCATGTACGCACAGAGTAGAACAGTCTCTCGATTCATTAGTTTCCGTATCTAAACAGCATAATGAAGCAATATTCATGTGGTTATGCCGCGTCCATGCTTTTCACCGATTCCATTAAATCACTCTATGCACCAAAAAAAGCCGGTAATGACTTGTTACATCGAGGCACAAGTTATCAAAGGGAAGTTTATCCAAGGGGTGTTTACGAGTACAGCACAGAATGAATTTCAAAGAAGATGGCCTCTCTTATGATTTACAGACTGTTTTCTTCAGCCAATGAGACAGATATCGCGCGGATATGTTTGCCATTGTGCACAAACAAGCTTAATGAGATGACGGTTTGCAAAATAGTTGTGAAGGCAAGACTTGCTGTGATCACATCAAGGGAGCCATGAAGGTGATGTTAACTCGTGCAAATGCTGGCACACAGCAATCGATCCCTTGCTGGGTATTTAGTGCTCGGCTTCAATTCAACGTCCCCTTCTGGCTTTGGGGATGAATGGAGCTTTACTGCTAACTCTCTTGCATAGCAATGACACAAAAGGGGACACCAGGGAGGTCTTGCTGATTTCCCTTACATCATTCTAGCATCCACTGAAGGCTTGCTGATCCTTCAGTATGGTCACTGAAACTTATAATATATTTAAAACCTCTCACACCATTTAGAGAATGTTTCCTTATTTACTGACTGCAGCTTTTTTTTTTACAGGTCTGACTGAGGATGAGATTTCGAACTTGGACTAAGGTGAGAAAACATTAAACTTAAATCGGTACATGTGCTGGTAGGATGAATTCATCATTACAGTATAGCAAAGCGAGACTACAATATCAAAACGATTTTTCCCGATCACTTAATGAGTCGCAGTTAATTAACCCCATTAACCCTAACCCTAACACTTAAGTTCATCAGCAGCCAGCAAAACAAGTTTTGAACTCCAAGCGCCATCCGTATGTAGAAGAACACAGTAGAAGCAGCAGTTTTGACAAAGGGACGAAAGGCAGAATAAGCAAACCGAAGCGAAGACGACCGACCCCTGCAGCAGGTAAAGCAGAGTAAGAGGAGGGGCCGTTCCCTTCCTTTGTGATCCGACCCTCGCCGTCATCCCCGCCGCGGCCCTCCACCTTCGCCGCCCCCCCCCCCCCACCCACCTTCACCCGAGCCTGGCATTTCCCAAGGGGCGTTAGACTCACTGGCCCTGTTTGATTTAGGCAGGTCGGGTGTCAGTGTTCGCTACAAGCCCACGGTGAACCATGAATAATGGATCCGCCACGGGTCTGAGTCCCCCCCCCCCCCCCCGGGACTCCCAGCTGCCCCCTTCCCCTCACTCTGGCAGTGACTGGAATAGTCAATGTCCCATTAACAACCGATGATTCATAAAGGCTGTCACTGCCAGTGTACGAGATATGCCCAAATGTTCAAGGTATTTTGCAGGTGGAAGAAAAATAACGGAGCGATGCACTGTGCTTATGTGATTGTGTTTGTTGACAAAAGAATGAAGACAAATATTTGAAATGTTGTTGAAGGATGCAAATGATAAAACTTTGTTCTCTCTCATGTTTCACATCTGGGCCACTGGGCTTCACAGACTAATCAAACGGAAATACAAACATTTGGTGTTCTATTTTACCGAGTATGTTATTAATAATATTGGCTGTAGATGTCTTTTTGCCGTTTGCATGAAGGATTTAAAGGTGTCCAGCTTCTGTTATTCAGGTCCTTAGAATGCAGAGTCCCGACTCCCTGCAGCTTGTTTACATGATAGTTTGTTGGAACTGTTATTCAAAGTCTTGTCGTTTGGTAAGTGCATCTTTGAGTTTTATTCACAATGGAGGGTTTCATCTGCACAAATGAAAGGATGTAATTTAAAGTGTTACTCACATCTCCTTATGCAATAGGGGGGAAAAAGCATGTTGCCATGCTACAGCCGTCTTAGACATGTCAAACAGCAGAAAGAATTGCTGAAGGTTTATGTGTACAAGAATAAAAATACCATAAAGTTGTAAATTCTTTTTTACTTAAAATACAGGATATAGTATGTGTGAGTCTGTGTAGGTCTAACAATATTTTAGAAACCAAGTCAAATGGTGAAATTCCTTGTATGTGTAACATACCGTTCAGTTTGATTCAGTACAGTGCTTTGAAATTAAAAAGCTGCAGGCGTGATATTTGACGAAACACTGTAAACAACTTCTCTGCCGTAAAAACACATTAAATACATAAAATACATGAATACGCTTGTCAAAAATGTAAAGCTCCATATCCAAGCACTGTTGAGATGTGGGCATGTAAATGCCACAATTATAATTACGCTGAAATCACTTCGCTAACACGTTCAACCTTCATTGACATGAAGGTTTCGGATGGTTGGAAACGGCTGCAGATGCAGTCTCCTGCAGGTCAACTCCCCCCTGTCCTTTCACCTCAACTCCCCTCCCATCTTTTCATTGGTTTGCTTTCACATGTTTAAAACCCAACCAGAACGAACTAGGACACGGGTCCTCGATCACACTAAACACATATATTTTCCCTATTTCCATAATGTTAAGATGAATTAACATTTTTTCATCTTTAGTATGCACTTGGTTTTGCAGAATCGTGCCGCCCAGGCAGCTAGGATACAAGAGGAAAAAAAGGTATCATTATGGCGAAGCACGTTCCTTCAAAAACACACATACACAAAGGAGCAGGTCGCAGAGCCCAGCTTATTATCAGCATTATTAAAATGACCCCACATTACTCTGGAGTTCTATCATGCTAGTAATTGTGAGCATATTAAAATGACTATCGGGTGAATGCATTATTTAGACAAAAAAAAATAGTCGCTGTGGACACAAAAACCTTTCAGGCATCACAAAGACCCAAAGCACTGACACTCTGTTTCACAGATTTAGAAGTAAATGTTTTCACAAACCAACACTAAAAAATACAGAGTGGAGAATCCATTACTAAGACTCTACTTTGAGCCTGCGATGCCACATAATCCCCCTTAAGTGAGGGGCTAGGAGGGCAAAAACGACCTGTCAGTCAAATCTCCTCCCCACTCGTACCGGGGAACAGGAAGCGTTTGGGGATAATTGGCCTTTTTTGGTTGTTACGAAGAAAGCAAAAGCTGCGAAACATCATGGATTGCTGAGCAGTACTAGCGCTAGTTGATGGTAATTGGCAAAACCATAATAAAGGGTCAATTCAGACAAATAGGCTCTTAAAGTCAGAGAATCAAATGAAATCAAGAGGGGGGATATTACTACTAATTTCAGACGAGCGTTTTAACAAAATGAAAAGGTTTTTCCTCATATTTTCTAACCGTAACTACCTGTATAAAGCTGATGGAGGGGAACAGCAGGTGCGAGCTAAAAACCAACACATGCATGGAGAAAATATTTCCTCTAATGAAATCCACAACTTGATGTGCATTTTAGTGCTTTAGTTATGAATGGCAAACAGCACCGTTTGACAGGGAAATGCTTTGTCCAATCAGCAGGGCCAGGAGTTAAGACGCCAATGGCACGAGATTCAGCAGGAATATGTGTTAGCCAGATGCGAACACGCGTTCAACATGTTATGCAAATAAATCCCACCTAGATATTACAGCACTTTTGCCCAAATTCGTGAACAATCTGCTTTATGGACTGCACACTGAAACGTAGAAAATACTCGATGGACACAGACCTCTTTATTGTCTGGCTGAGAAATTGATTGGCTAGGTGCAAAATTAGCTTCTGTAAGATAATGGCGCTGGCTAAACTAAAACCTGCCATGAGAAATAAAAGCAAGACAATGAATGTCTAAGTGCCAAATGTTCTTATCAATACAAGCTAAAAGAGCTACAGGCATAATTGCCCGGTTTATCAGTTCTATTACAGGCCTTGCAGAGGCATCAAGCGAGGGCAATAAATACCCAGGTACTGTGGCATTACTGTGCAATATCCCATCTTACTTGATAGATCTCTAACAAACAGCGCATCCCTCAGGAAAAAAGAATAACCCGATCTATTTCGTTGCCTCCTTGATTGCGAAGTCTTCTTTAAAGCAACCAGCAGGAAGGCCTGATACATGCTGCTGTCAGAATCCTAATTTACACCTCACAGCTATTTAAGGTCAGTTTCACTGTAATATCCAACATTCTTGTGTTATAAATTACAGGTATTTATCTACACTTGGGAGTGATAAAATCGCTTCATTAATTAAACGGATTGTGATTTATTTCGAGTCTGCGGCTCACTGTGTTATATTGGATTATAATATGAATATAGGCAACGTTGCTCAATTGAAATGAAACATTTTACAAAACGATAAGTAACAGAAGAAAAAAGATTACTGATATTAATTACTGAATATTTGCCAGCATGTCGATCCAATTGGCAAAACTAACACCTTTGGATTTAGAGATATGGCCAATAAAAACTATTAAAGGGGTTTTATTTTCTTTACAACAACATTTCTCTGCCAGCAAACAAGAAGTCGAAACTATCCAAACTGTTCCAGTGTAATGTGGAAACAACAAAGAACACACCATGCAGCTCCCAGAGGACACCATGCCTACTTTCTGCTGATAAGAGATAAAGCGGGCCAATACACAGAGGGCTGTCATAGCATCCCCTGAATAATATGGAATCGCGTTTCATTTCAAGTGTACTTATTTTCACGTTTCTTACTTTACATTTAAACTTACTTAGCGATCCACTGCTTTCCTTTGTCCTTCAATCAGCTGGTTTGTGGCTGCAGCCACCTTCTGTCCAGCTGTTGGTTACCACTGATCGCAAATGTGCTTGATAAGCTAACGTTAGCTGGCTTCATTTTAACCAAGTTGTGCAAACTCTTATTCGACAATATATATTTTTCGACAGGCCATCGTTGTTTTCACACAAATGATATGATGCAATGAGGCTCACTTGACCCAAGCAAAGGCGCGACAGTCGTGGAAGTACATTCTGCAACCTGAGTTTGCGCGGGACACGCGTCGCCAATGTTTAATGGAAGGACCCGTCCTGCTGCACGCACTTGGCGTCATTTGAACGGTGGTACCTGGCAACGCCCGTCTGCAGCGTTTGGTTGTCAAACCGATCCCGTGACCCTGTGCCGGCTCAGCTCTGCGGTCGGCTCCGGCACGCTGAAAAAAGGGAAACACAGTAAAGCCATCGGTGCCTGACCGAGGGAGTCCGCAATTTTCCACAATGCCCCCCATCACTTTAGGCTCTATCTGACGCGCGCTCTCTCTTTGATGCTTACAAACACACACACACACACACAGAGAGAAGTTAAACGAGCCTGAGTCCAACCGGCTCGAGGCCTGCAGATCTACTCACTCGGTCGCCCAACCTTACGTGATATAAATAAGTATAGTGTTGTTTATATATGTGAATGTTATCCTTGTTTTCAACACAGAAACCATAGAACTGAGAGGCTTTTTGCATTTAGAAGAAAACATCAGTAGTGTGGCCCGGCAACTTGGTCCTGACAAGGACCCTCGATTCTGGTGCAATTTGTAAAACATTGCCGAGGACGAACTGATTTTGACATTGAGTGGTGTTTCAGAACTGAATTACTAGTTACCGGGAGAAAATGGCTTTGAAACCGAGAGCTTAGTGATGGAGAGGAGATGATAAAGTGAAGAGGACCACGACGCCCGCGATTAATATAATTTGCTGGCAATCCGGGTTTTCGCAGTTTTTTCCCCAATCACGGACGAAGCTTGGAGCCAAAGCGGTGCTGCGAACTGGGGCGGCTTCAAAATCCCTTAGCTCAGAAGTATTGTTATGTCTCTGGGGTATTATCTTACAAAGCCCATTATGCTGCGGAAACAAAGAGGAGACACAGGCCCAGAACTGTAACTCCAGTGTGGAAGCTACACAGAGACACATGCGCGCCAAGCGGGTTTAATCTTCACAAAGATATGTATCATCGGTACAAATCCCAGCGTGTCCCAGGATTACGGAGACGCGCGCATGTAGCTGTGCGCCATTTGAGGAAAAAAAACAAAAAAAAAACGATGCGACGTCTTCATATCGGGAAAAATCTCTGAGACAGATAACGCAAGTGCAGCAAATTCAGCAATGTGTAAACAATGCATTAAAGACGCCCCAACTCCTACGGCCCAAAAGCCATCGAAGCCTGTAATTTCTTGTGGATGTTGGGTGAATTAAGCCGGTGGAGGCCTAATCGCTGGTGCTGTCGGAGGCATATGTACTCGCTCATTTGGGTCGCGTGCGTGGTGTCCCATCATTTTGCTCAATGAGCCCTTTATGTCGCAGCGTAAGCACATGCGCCGCGCCCTGCGATTGCCCAACCCGCCGCCGCTGTTATGCAATTAAGATTTAACTGCCGGTCGCTGGCACCGCTCGCTCGTTTCGTTTTTTTTCTGTTTTTTTCGACACCCGGTTCAAAAAGGCGAGGACGACTTGGCGGCTTGTTGCAGATAACTGGTGCTATCAAATGACCTAGTCAAAAAAAAAAAAAACAATTGAATTAGAAGGCGCTGAATGCGGAGCAAAACTAACTACTGAGGCTGTGTCTCTCCCAGTAGGGGAGTAGATCTCTGCTCAGAACGACACCCCCACAGCAACTGCTCAGAGGTACATTTCAAATCAGACTGCCGTGAATCTCCACTCAAAAGCGCGACTTATCTATGTTTTAAGAGGCTCGTCAGCATGCGAAAAGAGCCTCGGCTCACTGGAGAGGGGAACTTCTCCACACCGTCTGGGCCGATCGGCTTCGGAGACCTCGCTAACTTCGTTGTGTGAGCCTCAGAGGGAGATTTAAGGTTTTTGTAGGATTGCAAACGTGGGAAGGAACGTATTGTTGTTGGTGCCATGCAGCACAAACTGAGACGGACACTCGTGGTCTTTCCCTCCTCTCGCGGTTGCTTTTATAGCGTCTAAGGATTGAAGTACAATTGGGGTTAATTTTTTTGTCTTAAATGTTTTTTTTGCTTTTCCTGTTTACACTCATACTATTTAATTGTATATGGGGTTTTTTTAAAGGAGATTTTTAAACAAGGTAAGGTCAGAATAAGAACAGAAAAGTAAAAAAGCAATTTGAGTAGCAAGAGCTGATGTTGTTTGCACATCTGAGTGTTATTCTGCACATTAAAATGTTCTGAGATGTAACGAGAAATTAAGGTTCCTTAACTTACTTTTTTTCCCTAAGCAAGTACTTACGGGGAAATTAGGAATATATTAAACATTCAAAAGAACCTTGCAAAAATAAAACATTATCCTTCATCTCCTATTTTCTCTTCCATCACCTCGCTTACTCCCTCATTTCTTCTGCAACCTTTCCATTAAACTAACAGGATTGTTCAGTTCACTGGTTTCTCGACAGTCCATTTCCTTTTTTTCATGCCCTCTTATACTTAAAAAAACATATTGCACCACACTTTGTCTCCTCTTCGTAAATACCTCCCTGTACAACGGGGATTCATTATCTACAGATTCAGAAGTAAATGTAATACTACACATGACCACAAGATATCTTTCATATTCAACTGCAAATTGTGTACTTTTTTTTGGTGAGAGGAATGTTAACTAGGGAAGGAGGATAGCAGTTGACTTCATCGCCATTTAATCCAGCATTTAACACAATATATTGATGTTAGCAGAAGTAAAAGCAGCATGTTCTCAATTTAATGGCCTGTAACAGGACCCTAACTGTGATTCAGATTTCCAGAACAAACGCTCTAGAGCACTTTCATAGAAAAGTGTACACTTATGCTGAATTAATCAGATAGAGACCATATCTGATGAGTTTATTCTATGCCACTTTATCAACATGAATATTCCATCGTAATAAATGCTTATTTATTATTCCACTCGCATGTTTTGGGGGATCTCCTTTGAGATGATAATGTTCATGATTAAGAGAATAGCACATTTTGTTCTTCACTCTTCAGATATTAAAGAACACTTGGCAGCATAATAAACGACACAGATGATTTACAACATCAGATATACGACTTTATTTGATGAGATGGTGTGACTTCGTATGCAAATTCTTCAAGTTTAAGCCAGTTTGCATTCAAATAATTTGTCATTTGTACCAGCTCCTCCTGTATTAACTGCTAATGATTGAACCATCACAAATGTCTACATAAATTTATGTCTACATAAATTTGTCTACATAAATTTAGAAAACACTAATTAGTTTAACTCGATGTGCTTAATATGCATACACATATATGGAAACTGGTAATGGTTGCAGTTGTGTAAACAGTTTATCTTAAAATTCTCTGTGAAGGGCGTGTTTACTTTGTCCGGGGGGGGGGGGCATGGCTGCAAGTACATACCAAAAAAAAGCGTGTAAGACTATGCATTTTTAGTTGGAGATGCAAGAAGGAGTAACAGCTGCACTGCTTACGCGGAAGAAGAAGTGATGGGCCAGGCGCTTCCACCAGAGCTTAAATTGGACAGTGGAATAAACCTTAATAAGTCATCGCCGTGACTCCACATGGCACCTCTGTAGCCATTAAACAGACAAATGATGGTCTAGGAGCAGAGTTGAAGCTCTTAGAAATTTTACAGCTTGTTGCAAAAGACCAAAAGAACCAAGAGAACGAAGCACAAACAACCTCCATCCATCTGTTTTTCCATCCAGGTTATACCCACGTAGTATACCCAAGCATGCATTAGGCCGACAAAACAGAAAAAAACACGCATACCTTCCTCCAACTACCCTGGATGTCTTTGGACAGTGAAAACAAAATAGAGCAATGGTAGGAAACCCACAAAGGGAGACATGAACTGCACAACTAAAGAAAAATAACCAAACGGAACAACAGATACAGACTGAGGTAAAATCCTTTGTCTCTGTGTCTCTAATTATATGTGTTATCTATAGTCATTCTTTGGGTTTTGCACTTCATTTCACACCGCGATAGACACTCAGAGGAAGTGCAGGCGAAGCAGCAGAGTGAAAAGTCAGGAGGAGGTTGGAGTGGTTGTGTGGGGAAAAAACAAACAGATGACTTTCACCCAGGGGACCCCTGTCTGAGTCAAGTGTAAAATCAAATTGATGTATTCATGTTGACTACTTCAAGTCGACTACATCAAGTTTCTATTTGTGAGGTAATGAGCAATATTATAACAGCAAAAAGAGATTTGCAATGAATAGATATAGTGGAGTAGCAGCTACTTGAGCAGAGAATGACGTTGCCAATACAAGTACAATATTGCTCTGTAGCTTCCCTCCGTGTCGTTGCAGAAGCAGGATGATGTTTGTTGCTGTTAATGTTGTATAACGCCCCGTAGGGAGCCATTCTGAAGTAACAAGATACACACGGCAGTCTGTATCGAGAACCATTTACTCATATACGTAACTTTATTTAGTGTACCAAGCGCTAAAATAATTACACATTACATACTTCAGCAGTTTGTCCAGAATGGAAAAAAAAAAAAAACAGATTTGCATTTTGGGATGCCACTGTAACCCGTCGCTCTGCCACTAAATCCGACGCACTGGCCCTTAAACCCAAACCATTATTTTCCCCTTAAAACCAGTCGTATGAATCAACACAGTTAACCACAGGCTTTTAACTGCAACGGTGCGTCTGCATGTAATGAATGAGTAGAAAATGAGGACGACCTTAGTGAACAACACTTAAAAAAAAGGTGAAATGACATGACATTGTACGTTAAATGTAATCAAGTTTAAAAAGATCTACGAAGCCAGATGAGACGGAGAAAGACAACAAAGAGAGTGAAACAAAGAATACAGAGGCTGACACCGTGCACCCTGTTGTCATAGAGAAGGTAACTATGGACACAATTTACAAATATAGGACTATTGAGTATTTAAACTTGGAGCGCGTGACGGAATCGAGGCACAACTAATGTACACCAATATCCAATTACGATGCCCTGAATGCAAAGACTGCCAAAATGTTCCACACTCCACATCGATTCCCATTCATTTTATTCAATTTTGGTGACATTTCAGCAAGCTCATGCAGCATTGATCTGTCACATCACTCCAGAAAGCAAAAGTTCACAGTACAATTAGAGCATTGAGATACTATTAAATGAGTGATTTGCAGTTTAATACCGGTTTCTCATTGTCTGCTTCTAAGGGAGCCACGAGAAATACGTCAAAGCTTTTTCTCACCTTATTGGGGAATATTATTAAATATTATTGAATTCTGGTCAGTTGTGTAGATCATGCCTTTCCTATTGAAAGCAAACAACGAGATATAACTCTGAACTGAAGGCATTGTTGTCCAGCACAAACAGCCAAATTGATGGATTCCTGACCGTAACCTCTGATGTAGTGTGATAACTCAAGCCGGCTGACCCCAGTCCCAAAGGCGTCTATAAACGTTCACAAAGGCACATCGATGGCCTTGGAGATGTGTACGTATGCCTTCGAAATGAGAAATCCGTATTTTTCTTTTTAAAGCAAAGTTAGTTTTGAGGTACCAAATGGTTGGGCAATGCAACGCTAAAGTTCCTAAATCTTTACCCAAGACGGAAATGTTTTCACGAGGGAAGAAACTTTTGAATCTTTGGCCACGGAGGCGCGCTGTATTGCTCTAAGTGTGTGTGATGTATTTGTTTACGCACACGCACAAATCTGTAATCTGAAATGTTGTTGCGAGTGTGTGCTTTTCTTTTTAGCTTGCGAGAGCATCCTTTGCCCAGCAAGAGCTAATGCTGGCGATCCCAAGAGTGTTTTCTCGATACATAATTCAGCAAAAACATGAAAACAGTTACAATTTTGCTCCTTTTTGGTGTTTGTGTATGTTTGCTTGTGGGTGGCAGCGAGTGGAAAGATCATCAAGGACTATCTCATGAAACCATCCCATGTTTTCAGAACTGAACTAAAACTACATTTCATCATCCGTCTCTTTCCCAAAGAGGAAAATTTAAATTCACTATTAAACATGTAATTCTTGTTTCATACTTTATAAGAGTTTTGGTTTTATGACTGATTGCGATTTGCCCCAACTGCTCAGAATCAATTTAACAACAATAATTTAAGGGTGTCTTTTCTATTATTATTCTTTAAGGCGGCAACGTTGGCATCACATTGGTAGAGGACTTAGTTTTTTCAAGGGGCTGTAACCAGAGTTACAACTTTAACCGGACTGCCCCTTACAACACATCCCTCCCAGATACCATGATAGTATCATACATTATTACACTGCAAGAGTTTGTTTAATAATTTAACTACATATGAGTTGTAGATCATGCAAACACCTTTTATAATGATAAAAATACAATTTTGCTACAAAGCAGAGTAAACTGGCATCCTGTGCAGCCTATGAAGCTATTGGTATGTACAATTTATATTACAACTGGTTCATGTGAAACGATACAATAATATAAGAAATTCGAACAAAATATATTTTACTCTACATCAATATTTTGAATTCTGTGAATGGCTGAGTGGACTCCACTCTATTATATTTTTGTATTTGTCACATTTGAGACACTTCTGAGAAGCCACACAAAGAAAATATGATTATGTTATTGCAATCAGTCCCATGTTACACAGAAAACCTC
Source organism: Pungitius pungitius (assembly GCF_949316345.1). Lineage (NCBI taxonomy): Eukaryota > Metazoa > Chordata > Actinopteri > Perciformes > Gasterosteidae > Pungitius > Pungitius pungitius. The sequence continues at coordinate 5,056,445 of NC_084907.1, forward strand.
ATTACACTAGAACTATTCATTAGCCACAAGATTAAAGTCCTGCCAGAGTGAAATGAGAGTGCGAAAGAGCCGGAGCGATGGAAAGAGACGCAGGAAGACAAAGACAAAGAGAAGTATCCAGAGCCTGAATAAGCTGCTCTGGAGGAGCAAACTGTCTGTTGCTAGGCTGCATTACAAGACACTGAGTGAAAAGCTTTCCAGTGTAATTATTACAAAATCCAGGACTGACTTTATGCTTATTCACCCGTTGTCTTATGCGTTTATTCCAACTCAGGGTCACAAGATGCTGCAGCATGTCCCGGCCTAGAGTGTACAAAAAGGCTGGAAAATGCCCCTGACGAGAAACCAGTTCGAGTGGACTAACGCGCATAAACCCTCACATACACATCTGTGGACACTCTGTCATCGGAAATCAGCCTAACACGCATGAGTTTGAACCATGGCAGGTAACTGGGGCAGCCGGGAGGAATCCCAGGAGTGTTGATTCCACTTGCTCTTTGCACCGCTTTTAAACGCTGAGCCAAAATGCTGCATGTTGAACAGTTGCTCAAATGGGGGAGATACAATAAACAAATGCTTAATTATACTCAGCATTCATTCATGCAATTTCATTTTCAAACATGAAGGTGAAATATCCAGTTGTCTACCACTTTATCTTCTGAAAGTAATTCAGCCTTAGAATTGATGAAGCATATTAACTGAAATTCATCTCGATTAATGGCGATTAATGAATGTTGTTACCATGTTGTTTTTAATGAATAGTTGTCTTCAAAAGACTAAATCTTAAGAATAATAATCACTTCAGAAAGCGTGTATTTGACACTGTTTTTTAATTGTTAATTTTAATATTATTTTAAACAGAAAACTTCACACATTTTATCCTCTTGGAGGCAGAACCGTGTGGAACATGCAAACTAGTGACTCTTCCTGCTTCCACTTTGCTTTTCAACTCTTCATTTAACGGCTGTGAGTGCCAACAATCTCTCAACATTTAGCAGGAGGTTTTCAAACCACAGTCTTTTAGGGACAAAGTGCTGGTAACGTTAGATGTTGAGATGGAAGTAGCCTAGCAGCTAGCTTAGCCTAGCAGCTAGCTTCGGCTAGCAGTGGATCCGTATGCCATTCGGTCCCCTTCTGTTTGACACGTGGAGTAATTCCTCTGCACACATCCGCTGTCTGTCGTGCCTGTTTTATTTTATTTCCAAGGCACAAAGCTTTCTCCATCTTGAGACGGCAGCTAGTGGCCGTTCCGTTTCCGTGGTTTCTTCCGGAATTAAACAAACCTACGTTAACTACGTTAAAATATCTCGTTGCATTGATCTCGGCCACATTCATCGCAGAGATGAATGCGTTTTTGTTGACAGCCCTGATATTAACTCATGGATTACTTCAATAGTGAAGTGTTGCGTGGGTTAGTTTGGCGAGTCATTGAGAGAGAGCGGTCTCCACTATTATGAAAGTACTTGAGTCACCGTGTCTGTCTTTGAAAGTGACGGCACATCATACAATTCAGGGACACTCATTGTTGATGAGCATCTTTAGCTTGTAAAAATGTCACCTCATTCAGCCGGTAGATAATCGGATATAAGACAAGATTGGAAAAAAACATGAGCTTTCCCTGTCAAACTGTATGAAACTGCTATTTACAGGCAACAAAACAGAGGTTAAAATGAGCTACTCTTGAGCGTCGATGATTAACTTATTAAAATCTTCCTCTCGCACTGTGTTCAATGCATAAAGATGGGGAGAGCAAACAACAAAATACAATAAAAACGTCCTCTTCCTCTCGTCACCTCTCAACTTTTGTTCATATTAAAATTACAAACAAAGAAATCCCCTTGTGTCTCAAAACAACTGTGTGCATGCGAGTGTGGAGCAGGAATGTGTGTGCGTGTGTGTGTGTGTGTGACTCACATCAAATATCTCACCCTAAAAGCGTTGATGACTCTCCCTACCTCGGCAGCTTTCATCCCTCCAAAGCCGACAGTGGTGCAGAAATACACCAGCGCATGTGAGCATCTGCCAGTGAGGTTACGCCAGACTCTGAGGAAGAGTCTTTGTGAACCATGACATCCAGGTGAACAACTGCCTGTTTACAAAGCAGTTGTTCTTCCCACTCCAGTGCAAGAGGCACAGACCTCCAACGGCAGACCAGCTACAGAAGGCAGATTGACTACGTGGAATCCATCACCGCAGAATGGAATCCTGCCTCCAGGAAATCATGCACATTAGGTGGTGAGACAGCGAAACAAACAGCAGCACAGCGTGAACAGAGAAGTGTCTTTCTTCAACCATCAGCGGAGAACAGTACAACAAGTGCAACGTGTTCCAGATGGCTTAGCAGGTCTTGTTATCCTGAGCCGTGTGAATCGCAGCAACAGTTAAAAGGAGACAAAAGAGCGCGGTTTCACATAAAGTTCACATGTCTATTTTTCCTTGGATATTTGTGATGCTGAAAGGAGCCGTTCTTAGCAACCAAAGTACTTTGATTTGTTGAATTCACTGTAGATTGAAAGCAGATATCTCCTTTAGATTACATGTCATTTAGCTGATGCTTTTTATCCCAAGTGACTTACATTGCATTATAACCCACGCCTTTAGCTTCAAAGGCAAAAAGAGAATTGAATTGAAAAATGAATTCTTTCTGTGGTGCGGCCCGGCACCAGATGGCCCACGGACCGGTAGCGGTCCGCAGCCCGGTGGTTGGGAACCCCTGCTCTAACACGGATGCAATAATAACAAGATCAGTAGAGTGTTATGTTTCATCACAAGAAAAAAAAGCATAACTGAGTCACACCAAAGCCTCCGATCCTCTAAAATTGTTTGTTCAAAGTGTTTCCTGTAATCTTTTCCTTGAAAACCCCCACCGTGTAGCCTGTCCACAGCCCTCAGCTCTCTGTCACCTCCTACCTGGCTGTTCCATCACAGAGCTCAAGAGTTAATATGGTTGATTCACTCTCTGCCCTGAGGGGGTAATGAAGTGACTAAGGGCTGACCGTCCCTGACCGGCGACCAGACAGCAGGTGAGAGCAGTCAGGAGTGTGCCTGTGAAAAAGTGTGTGTGTGTGTGTGTGTGTGTGTTCGAGAGAGAGAGAGGGAGTGTGAGAGTGTGTGTACTGGCTGAGAATGAACTGGGCACCTAACCACAGGTCCAGATCAATTAGTTGGCCTAATCGGTCCCCTCTGTCAGCCATAAACATTCCCTGGTTTATCCCTTTATCTGTCATCTTTACTGCCACAGCACTACCATCTATCAGCCTCTCCTCCCTCTCTCCCTTCTCTCACTCTCTCCCTCCCCTTCTTTTTTTTTCTCGCTCTCTCTCCCTTTGTCTGGTCTTCCTTCACGCGCCGCATTTAGGCTCCGGCTTGGTAAACGCTAATCAATGTCTCACAACGGTGGACTGCTTCATCTAAATGATTTTTCCAGGAGGCTTGTGTATATGAGAGAGAAAGAGAGAGAGAGAGAGAAAGAGAGAGAGAGAGAGAGAGACAGAGAGAGAGTTTCAACTGTATGGACACATATCTGTATTTTAAAAAAAGTTTTGTAAGCATCTATTTTTGTATCTCTATGATTTATCTGCGTCTGTGTGTGTGTGTGTGTGTGTGTGTGTGTGTTTGTTGGGAATGTGTGAAAACGCCTGCCTGGAATTGGGACCGGATCCAGGAGCTCACAGTAATGCATTCACTTTTGGTACATAAATCACAATCAGCTCATTCTGCCATCTGGGTTACTGCTACATGGCCCTTGTAATGTACACCCAGGTTGGACCACCGGCTGAATAACTGAGGCTAGGATACCAAGCGTATATACGTGGCTGTAATGGGCAGTAAGGCGGTAAACACATTCTTTTTTCTTTTTTTCCTTTCCTCGCAGGGAACATGTTTGCACAGCATGTTTCCTCAGCACCCTGAATAATGTAAAAAAATAAATTTATAGTAGTTTATTCTGGTAGTGTTTGGACAGTATGTGCTTACTTATTTTGACTTAACAAAATAAATGGCAATGCACTATGAGATATACATTTCACATGTATTTGTGTAATACAACAATACAACAAGAGATGATGGAAGTACACTCCTAAACCTCCCTAAAGTATTCTACATACATTTTTTTCTCCAGTTATGTACCTCACCTGACCCTGTGTTTGTAGAAGAGATTCCTGTACGGAGCAACACCTAATTGGAAACTCACAGCAATTCTTCGGTTACGGGGACAAAGGGCATTCGTCTCACTTTCACAGACGCCAATTAGCTTGTGATAAGTGATAAACTGAGGAACAGGGGGGGGGGGGGGGGGTCTCACAAACAAACAGCTCCCTGTTAACACACACACATATACGTGTCCATGTCTGCACAGACAACCACGGTCAAGAACGCCGACACGTGGACACTCGAGCATCCGAGCCAAGGTCACTCACTGATAAGCAGTTGTTGGAGAATGGGCTGCATTTCTTTCGGGGGTGTATGCCCGCAGACAAAATAATATTCTGTTGGGACGGAATGAATTTGATCAATGTGATGGATTTATGGCAGCGAAGCGTCTTTGAAATTACAGGAAGCAAAATGACAGCACAATTAAGCTTTTTGTCTGAGGAGCTAGCATCCGCCTGCCCCATCGCTGACTGGCTCATGAGTTTAACAAATTACATAAAAGTAAATTTAAATGTCGTGTCTACAATTAGTCTGGGCAGTTGGTCTGAAATAAATTGAAAGCAACAAATCACAGTGAAAGGTTTAGGATTGAGAAGGAGAGCGGCATAAATCAAAGACACTAACAGTAAAGCACGTGCCACAAAATTTGGATCATGTCCAGAAAAATATCTTAAACAAACAGCATATAAATATAATTCGATTTTATTTTGGATTAGATCCACATGTAGATTAAACATGTTTAAAATACAAAACGTATTTGAGCTACAAAATTGATCAAATCACATGAATTTGATTTGAAGAAAGAAACAAAAACCGACCGTTATTTTTGTAACTCTTGTCTGTAACTTTTTAATCCACAGCCACTGTGTGAAGGATTATCACAAAGCCGGATGAGCACGAATCCAACATATTGTTTCCCGATGAAAAGAAACTATTTAGATGGCAGTGTATGCTTGGAAGTCTGCATTCATCCATCCAACAGCCGGGCTTTTTAGCGCACGGTGGCACACGTCCAACTTTCCCAAACGCATCCAGTTGGCGCATCAAGTGGCCGCAGTCCTCGGAAACGCGTTCCAAATTGCGCGAGACGCGTGCCGTCATTCTCCTCCCCTTTTAAATTCATTCCACGCGAGTCTGCGGCGACAATTAGAATGCCCGGCCTATTTATTTCCCCCCCCTTTGGTTACAGAGGAAAACAGGAGTGTTGAAATTGTTCAAAGGCGCCACATGCAATCGATGCGCACACAACCCTACCGTGGAGATTCCCCCCTGACACATTTTACACAATACATGCAACGTTACGCGAGTACCAGAGCAGACATTTCCCGGCTCGTGTCACCAGTCGGAAACCATTTCCTACTTCGCAGAAACCGGAAAATCATCAGTGGCCCCGTTTACTGGTCTTTAAAACCATTCGATGTGACCATCGGGGCGCAGTTGTCGTTACCGGCTACACTCACCCTCCTTTAATGGCGTTACAAGTAGCAACAAGTTAGGCGGCGATGTTCAGGCTTCAAGCGGAGATGGGGAAAAAAAGGTTCCAAAAGGGAAATGCAGAAAAAAGGGGCACCTCTTAAGACAGATCCGCGCACGCATACGCACACACACACACACACGCCAAGTGCCCTGTGAATGCATTCAGGCAATTTCCCTTTTCTGTGCACGGATAAAGTCTTAACAGTGCGAAAAGCTTTCCGCAAGTCCGGCGGAGTTTTACGTTACGAGACCAAGCCACGGCGCCGGGAACTTTCCAATTAAATAAAAAAATTAAATAAAAGCACCCCTTTTGCTATCGTGCGGCAGGAACAAATACCTTGTGCCTTGACAAGTTGCGGCGGGATGGATGCAGGGACGGCCACTCAACTCGCCGCTTCCTCCCGGAATTAAAAAAAAGGTGTACGATCCCCTATTAGAAAACCCCAGCAGGGACAGACACTGTGCGCGCCCTCGTCTAGCACCTCCGCGCTGCGCACCGAAGAGTCTCCGCGCCGACAAGCGCAGCGAGATGGACGTTTCCGAAGCCGCTCTCCGAACGGCGTGGTGTGGAAAGCCCCTGGTGGTGATGGAAGGAACCTACAGATGAAGAGGTGGAGGGACAGAGAGAGGGAGACAGAGAGGGAGAGAGACAGAGAGAGAGAGAGGGAGAGAGAGAGAGAGAGAGAGGATCATTGGAGCCACCAATGGAAAAGAAAAAAAAGTAATAGAGAAGCATTTGGTTAGGAGCTGGCTACTTCGGCACGTCCTCCGGATTGATGTGGGACTTCAACAGGGACTAGACTTGGGTTTTTGGCACGAACGTTGTAATGACATTCAACCGACTGAAAGGGACGGATGCGTTTGTGTATTCAGCACAGGCTTTTAAATCAGGTTTTAAACTTGCATTTCCTCTTTGCCATTATTTTACTTCTCAGTGAAGTCTTTAGAAAAAGGGCTTTTGTACGTAAATACATCCTACTCATTTGTTTTTGCCATTAAAATAAGTCATATTTTCGAGGCAACTCAATGTGCCAAAGGCCTTCAAAAGACCATAAGGTAATAGAAGGTCCAACCAAAAGTCACTGGTAGAGTGCAAGGTACGGTGGCCGAGAAGGTTCAGACAAATACAAAAGCAACAACACAACCGCAAACGCCACAACACAACACGAACGCCGCAACACGAAAATACAAAAGCCACATCACAACCGCAAATGCCACTACGCAACACGAACGCCGCAACGCAACGCGAAAGCGAAAACGGAAGTAGCTGCCCACGGGAGCGAGCGTATTTTGGAGGAACGGAGCTGGAGGATGCCAGATCGTTTAAGAAGTAAGTGAAACATGATTCCTTACTTTAACTGTAGCCGCAAGGAATCATGTTTCACTTACTTCTTAAACGATCTGGCATCCTCCAGCTCCGGTGTTACGTGCCGACTGGGTTTTTGAACCTACTGGTTTGGCTACGCGTGCGTGTTTGTTTTGCCCCGACAGCGGCAGATGTTGTCTGCCTCGGTCACCTGATCCGTCACACAGTCGCAAACATATTTCTGAAAATGTTCAAAATGTATCCCATATCCAATGCAGCGGTTATGATTGTATAAGTGAGCACTACATCACTGCTACGTATAAAGAAATAAATAAAAGAACATACGTTTATTAAAAGATCGCCACAACCTGGATTCGAACTCGCAGTCGAGCAAAATAGCAAAACTTTATAAGACGGCGGCGCTACGCCGTCGGCCAACCGAGCTGTCAAATGCCGCTACTGATTTCACTACTTATCATGAAATTGCAAATCGTCAGTGGCAAGAACATCTTTTGGTTCAGGGTGAGCCAAGACAACTGGTTTTTGGTGGCGTAGCGTGAAATACATAGTTCTGTCAGGTTTTCTAGCACATTGCCCAAGTAGGATTACTCTCTTAATAACATCTAAACGCGTAGCCAAACCAGTAGGTTCAAAAACCAGTAGGCACGTAACAACGGAGCTGGAAGATGCCAGATTGTTTAAGAAGTAAGTGAAACATGATTCCTTGCGGCTACAGTTAAAGTAAGGAATCATGTATCACTTACTTCTTGAACGATCTGCCATCCTCCAGCTCCGTTCCTCCAAAATACGCTCGCTCCCGTGGGCGTTCCTCCAAAATACGCTCGCTCCCGTGGGCAGCTACTTCCGTTTTCGCTTTCGCGTTGCGGCGTTCGTGTTGCGTTGTGGCATTTGCGGTTGTGATGTGGCTTTTGTATTTTCGTGTTGCGGCGTTCGTGTTGTGTTGTGGCATTTGCAGTTGTGATGTGCCTTTTGTATTTTGTGTTGTGGCGTTCGTGTTGCGTTGTGGCATTTGCGGTTGTGTTGTTGCTTTTGTATTTGTCTGAACCTTCTCGGCCACCGTAGCAAGGACTTAAATAACTGCAGTATAATGGACTGCGGTGAAGTCCAGAGGTGGTATGCAGATGATTTTTGAAAGTTGAAAAGGATGCCTTCTTGTCTGAAGCGTGGATCCCCAGTAACGTGGTGTGCGTGTCTTAGCAATACGAAGTGTGGATGAGAGATAAGAGCGGGACAGGGAGACCGACACAACGAGAGATTACCTGCCGTCACAACCAGCTGGAGTCTCTCAGAGGCCAAATCAAGAAGGTGAGGGAGGTCAGAACGCTGACGCGGCAACAAGTCCGGGGAGCGAAACATGCTTCCAATGTCTTTCTTCACGTCCCCACCGCCTGGTTATGAATTAAGAACTCACAGTGTTGGAACTGTACTGGCAATCCATGTAGTATTCGGTGATTTGTCAAGTCAGTCAACATGATATTTTGTCCCATCGCTGAGAAATCTGTTTATTTTACGGATACATTGTCACTCGTGTTGCAATTCTGTGAAAGGGCGGGATCAAATGGCTTTGATTGAATATATTAAAGCAAAAGCTTTTGTCTTGTAATCATCTTTTCCCGTGTAGCCCAACCTTTGCAATATGCTTCAGTGGACTGGCTGTCCCCGGTCATTTTACAGCTCCTGGGATGGAAGTGCTGACTAAGGACATGCCTCCTGAATATTACATTTTTCCTCAGCAGCGAGGTGTTAAAACACTGCCCGCGCCCAATCGCTCAAGCCCATAATGGGAACCGGAGACCAGCACCTACAAACATAAATATCGGTGGATATACTACTGTTGGACACAACCAGCAGAAGATCAATACAGGGCTGTGTGAGAGAGGGGGAGGAGACGGGGGAGAGAGGGAGAGGTGAGGTATCAGGGGTAAAAGGTCCAGAGATGGAAATTATAATAATACCGGCCTACTTCACCAGTATGGTACTCTATCTCCCGTGTTATTATTTTGAAGAAAGGTACTAGTCAAAGGTTACTGTTTCAATCTATTTCTCCAAATAAAGGGATATTTCGCTGCCACTCAATAGCTACTTTGTATTGTAGCCATCTACTCTTAATAATAATTCTATCCCCGCTCACATTTTCAATGTTACTTTAGCCCGCTTCTAAAAGCAACAGCCCACTGGGTTACAACCACTTTACGGGGACCCAATTACTGCATGTCTTCTGCACTTGAAAACAGCTGTTTTAAAACCCCTCTTGCTCATAACCCTCCAACATAAATCAACTTGGCGTCACACCCTGGACAGCACAGAGCAGCTACTAGCAGCACTGGGACTGTCAGCGAGTTGTTGGAGCGGACTCTAAGCTGCTGTTTAGGACCGTCAGCACCGTGGAAAAGTCTTCATTTCCCACGTGGAAGTCTGAGATATAGAGCTGCGTCCAAAACTGATCTCGAGTCGGCGCCATGTAGAGCTCCTCATTTCCACACGGGGAGCCTGCAGGAGAGAGCAGCCCGTTGAATGCCTCCTTATTTCAGTAGACAGTAGACCGTGGTAGAGAGTGGCTTCAGAGCAGATTGATGAGCAGCATCATGGACAACTTCCCCATTTTTAAAGGGTTGACCGTAGTTAGAAGCTGAATCCAGCTACCTATTGGAGGAATGTGGCATAAGCTGCCTTAAGGCTGATCCCAAATCAGTTCATTGGTCATCTCATTTTATTTTACCGCGGAGATAACAGTGAAAGCTGCTTCAATGTGGATCAAACATCAGGCACATGTTCTTCATGCTTCACACTCCAATAGCATCGGTTATTGTAAGATGGCATCGGAAGCTATTCACGGAGTTGCATTGGACAATAGTGACAATTAAGTGATTTGAACACATGTGTGTGTGACCCAGAGAAGCAAGACAAATTACCTGATCTATATGCAACTTTTTGTAAACACAAGAAAAAGATGCAGCAACAAGGTAACAGATTATCATTTTATTTTTTTTAAAGCCAGTGGACTAAACAAAGAAAGAATAACATAGAGGATGTAATGCAATAACTTATGAGATGGTAAGTTCTTCCAAGAAAATGACATGGCTATAATAGAAGGATTTTCACGACGTTTACAACAAACCCTTGAACAAAGCTTGCCAAGGTTCAGAAATGAGCAGTATTGTTTCCTTACAGCACACAAGCTCCATCACATTAAAAAAAAAAAGTAATATATTTTGTCGGTGCTGTGTGTCAAATTAGGAGGCTTTGACTCATTGAAGGTTCCCTCTTGCCATTGCACGGCCATTTTAATTCAATTACATTCCAATCCAATAAACTGTATTTATCCCTGCAGGGAAGTTTTCATGGTGGATAAAAATACATTAAAAAACACACACAGTATTAATTCAATAAGTTGAAAGTTTACAAAAGACTCAATCCCCAACATTTACCTATGCAAGCTAAAATAGAAATTTATATTTTATCATATTCAATCATGTCTCAAGCCTGCACAAACACGATTAGCAAAGAACGCCGGAGATTTGGAGATCGATAAAAGGTTCGGTTACACACAGGCGACCAAGGCAATATAGCACCAGAGGACAAAGACAAACAGCGCCCACATCAAGCATCGGTAAATACCCCTGATATCTTGAGATTAAAATTAGAAAATTCACTGGATACTCATACAAAGTGGAGCAAAAGCCACCAGGAGCGTCCACGCAGTCCTTCTCTCTGTCCGTACCCTTCATCAGATTTCATCAGATCTATCTTTAGTTGTACTCGAGCATTTTCATAGCAATGTCAAAGAGAGCTGCGGGGCCTGAGTTAAATTCAACACACCTTGCAGACATTCCCCCCTTCTGTTTTGAGAGATCAGAGAAGAGCAACCAGAGGCCCAAATCAATAGAGCATCATCCGTGTTTTACTGTGTGGATTTCAAGCCACAGCCCTTCTCTTCAGCTTGTAAGCACCAATGAATTTTAACGTGGGGGTTCTGCGACTGGCAGCTCTGGGCTGAGAGGACTTGTCATTATTTTTACGGCTGGAGTCAATATAGTTTTAGAAGAGAGAAAAATCCTTGTGCTCTACTATGCAGGGAGTCGAATAGCATTCAGAATAATGCATCTTTATTGTTGTATGTGTGTTCATTTACAAGTGTCTGGTTTCCCGCAGTCTATTTAGAAAGGTCATCCATTCCGAATACAAACGTTGTTAATCAGTCTTTTCTTACAGAATGAACGGACGCTACTCAGACGCTGCTTGCTATCAGGCCTGTTAGCGACGGCCCTGGAGCGTGACCTCGTCAGCACAGGAGGAGGTTTATCCCTTTTCCGTGACGTGGGAAGCTAATTTGTTTCCGTGGGTCTACGCAGGGTCAATTCACAGGTGTAATTTAAAAGTGGGTGTAACTCAAAGCAGGGGGGCATAACTAAACTCATTAGCTTAGTAACCTGCTAATTCTGGCGTGGCTTCATGCTACGTTTGTTGCAGAAAAGTCTTCCGCTCATATGCATTATTATTACGCTTGCAGTAACAATAATTCGTTCGTGAAAAATGAAGTTGTTTAAATCCACATCCGTCATCCTGTTAGTGGCTGCCTGGTTAGCTAATTGCGCCATTCTTTCCTTTTCGATGAGCATTTCGTACAACACTGCCACCCGCTGGACTGGAGTGTAGCCGAGTGCTATGGCAGGAATCCGATGTTGCTGTACAATGCCACTGTACATGTATAATGAATAATGAATAAAATATAAATAGAGTAAACTAAATATTTTACTCAGTATTTAATTTAAGGAAAGGGAAAGTTATAATTTGCAAAAATAATTTCTTTAGTCACAGCTTGAACACTACACTGAGAAAAAGATGATAGCCAGAGTGCTTTTGGAGGTCATAGAACTTCAAAAGAAGGGTGCCTATCAACTTTACATGAAACATTATCTTATTTTATCTAATCTCATGTGGATCTGGAAGGGTGCAGATTTTAATACGTGGTCGCTCCACACCCGCTGAAACAGTTGAGCAATGCACGCTAGTAATGGCTGACTCCCAACGTGACGCCGTGTTGCCACCAACAATAGGAAGAAGCAGTCAGAGATCAAATTACGATGACTGGTCCCCGACCAGTCATCGTAATTTGAGTTTTCCAGGAAGATGAGTTGGCATTGATGAATTCACCCGGGTGACTTCTCCGTAAAAGTCATTTATAAGTTCTGTACACTTTGCTGATCTCGATGCTGTAGCGAGCAGGGATTTGGTGCTGATCTCGATGCTGTAGCGAGCAGGGATTTGGTTCTGTTGACAACTGGCCTTTCTTTTAAAGTAATCACGACGTGCTCAGGCTGTCATAATGTTCTACTACATGTAATACTACATGGCATCTTCTTCCAATTAATATGACGTATACTGACATCTCTACAAAACATCCTATTACTGAAACTCCTGACAAGACCACAGAGTTGGCTTTAAAAAAAAACCTTTCGCAATTTTCATCAGAATTTGGAAGAATTTGTATTTAGATATCTTTATTTGAATAAGGCTATTCATTCAAGGACTTCTTGAAGTACTCCGAGGTAATATTACTCTTGACTCAGCCAAGCTGTGTAATCGTGATCTGCTGTCTCATATCACATGGTGTGGGATTTACTTTTAAGAAATGTCCCTTTAATGTTGGTGGTAAAGTATTTACAACCCAGCACATTGGACCATTGACTTTAACTGTGCATGGTGAGTAATGGCCTGTGGTCCTGATGGCTCCCTTCACTGCGAGGGAAGGCCGTGTGGAAATTGTACCAGTGACACAAGTGCAGGGGATTGGAGATCAAATGCGGTAACTCCAAACTGGAATTGGATGGATTTCTCTCATCCAATAAACATTTGGTTGATTTGCAACCATTAACACATTTCCCTCACTACCTGAGTGAGAATGAACACAATCTTTCCAAACTTACTTACAAAGCAGTGATATGTTTGCATGTCAGCTGTTACTCTTGATGGTTTCTTACATGTTGAACCCCAAATACTTTCTGCTCTTAAAAGGGTTGAAACTCTCTCCCTTGAAACATTATGTGCTTGCTAAGCAAACAGCTTTCTCTTTGAGCTCCTAAATGCTCGACTTGAGAGATGCATAGCCATACAATCCAAAATGTTGATAAGTTATGTTTTATAAGTTTTAAGACTGCTCTTATTATCCTGACTTTTTGTGTTTAGTTATTAGTTATTGTTTAGAAGATTTTCATTCTTCTTTCATGGCCAGTCACCCGACTGAAACGTGGTGAATGATTTTCTGCTTCATATGGACTGGCTTAGGATTCCTGGCCGGTGCTTACATTACTGGATGTTAGTGCGCCTTTTGACAACATAAATATTTATACTCCTAGACTGAACCCCAAAAATCAATTTGCCGGCCCTGGAATAGCTCTCACGTGGCTAAAGTGTTGTATGTATCTAAAAGAACAGATTTCCTGCAGAAATATTAAATGGAAACTCTTTCATGTAAAATAAAGGGTGTCTTTTTTTTAGTCCCTTTTCATGTCACCTCTTCTTTAATAATTTCCACTAAACTGATGATGATTAAAATTAAAATTAGGAATAACTGTCTCACACAAGGAAGTCTGACTCTTTTAGGGAAGCACCAAAACTTAAAACTTCATGACTAAAGGGTAAAAAAAAAGAAAGAAAAAAGGTGTTTTTTGTATTATGCCATAACAGGCTCCCTGTCTCTTAAAAGAGATGTTTTGTGGAGTTCACCTTATGCAAGTTGAATGTCTAAAGATGAAGGATGTTGTACGCCGGGGAGATTTTAAAACTGCCTGAGGCTAATTCATGAAAAGTGGTATTTTTTATATATAAAAAAAACTTACTTGAGTGTTTTAATGTTTTAATTACTGAGTTCAATATGAACAAAGAAAATAATTGAGCACAACAACAGTTTTTTTGGTCAGTTACAATCCATGAACCCTGTAAGTGCTTTCAACTTTTATAAAATAATCAGACAAGCTATAATTTTACAGCCCACAGTTGAGATATTCACTCAAAAGTGACAAATTAATTACGATTATGTCCGATTTCATGACGATCTGGCTTTTGATCACGATTTTCAAACAGCATAACATCCTTACTCGTAATTTAATGAAACATGGTCGTCCACAAAATCACAAAGCAGCGCTTTCGCAGAGTTTTGCCTGAGCTGCAGGCAAGCCCAGTTATCTCGCCTATTTGACAGACATCTGCGGTATATCAGCTCCAATCTCTCTGTACATCTTCCAGAGCATGTGGGTAGACTTGCAGATATCACTGAGACTCCCGTAGCCCACAGCTAGATCACAGTCCCCCCCCCCCCCCCCTTCCACCCCAGCAGGTGTTGGAAAGTAGCATGACTTGATAATCTGCTGATTTGATCCTCTCTTCTTGCAGGCAGTGGGATGTCCTTCAAAGAAACCCTTCCGCTTGAGAGGATCTGCAGATTTGATGTCACGTCGAGTCATTCGCCAAAAACAAAACATCACAGTTCTAATCAATGCTGCTTCAACGTGAGGAAATACAAAGACTATCAGGAAGTCATTATTCAAAGGTTGAAAATCAGTCGGGATACTAGAAGTGAAGTGTTATTTTCCTCATGAGATTAAATGTTTGTCACCGTAGATTGTGGGAAAACAAACCAGACCGACTCGGCGCTGAGTGGTCCAGGAGACTTAAAAATAGTCCATCATATTTACCGCATGAATCTTCCTCTATGCCCCTCAGAGACATTTTATTGGGAGTTAAGATCCAGTTATTTTCCCAAAGAGAGTTTCTTAAGTCGTATAATATTACCAAGGCATTGCATTACAACGTGTACGTGCGAGTGTGTGAGTGTGTGCGTGCGTGCGTGGGAGGTGGAGAGGTGGGGGGGGGGGTTCATAACGCAGAGGAAATTTATTGCACACCAGTCTCATTGAGAAGAATGTGTGTGAAGGAAAATACCGGCATTTTCTGTTCAGAACACAATTGTACAGTCACAGAGAAAGTGCAATATCTCACCATACTTTCTGTATTGAATTATTGCAAGCTTGTGCATACTTTAAGGAGGTATATTGCGCGCGCACACGCACACACACACACACACACACACACACACACACACACACACACAGTGTAGAATACCAGTAAAAACGTTTGGACATGCCATCTCAAAAAGTCCAGTAATTTACTGGGTTTAAACAGCGCCATTTCTCAACAGTTTGTCAATGTCAATCAAGAGCAACAGCTCAAGGTTGTTGGCCTGATTTTGAAAGATAGTTGTTGCATCAATCTTCCAATAACTGTACTTTTGAATCCACTGAGATGAGCACAAATCAACGGTCAAGCACATGAACACGAACGCATTCTGTTTTCTCTTCAGAAAGTTCTCTCATAACACAACAAAAGGAAGAACCATTGTGGAAATGAGTCGAGGCCATACCAATGAAAACATCAAGGAATCTGTCATTGAAAATCGGCTCACTTTTTTGGAAGTGTGAGGCTGTCACGTGAGCGACATTAGCTCTGCAATGCTGTATGTGACTGATGTAGCTATGAAATACTCCTAAATCATGTTACAACGTCCACTTTCTTACACATTGGGCAGTCATTTCAGGCAGCGTATGTTAAACCTTTTTCCACTGGCTCCATCTTTCCATCCTGTCACAGAGCCACCCTCTGTTCTCTGTGACCCCTGGTTACCGCCTTCTCACCTGACGTCAGCAGACATGGTGGCGGCCATCTTTACTTCAAATAGAAGATTGAAAGGGTTGTTTCTCAGTGCTTTATACCTGTTCTGTTGCATTGTGGGTAGTGGGAGAAACCAAGTGTGGTGGGAAAGGAGGGGGTAAATTGTGTGGGGTTAGTGAGGTTTGCTTCCTAATCATCGTTAAAATGACTTGTGGATGTGTACGGTGTTATTGTAAAATCTGTTAACAGAGGGAAATGGGGTAGGCAATCTAGTAAGACCGGGTCTGCATAAGTATCACATGTTCATGGTCGTTATTATCCCCATGTGATTAGGTGCTTAGAATAGGTGGGACCCTAGGTGTATAAATGTCTCACCTAGTGGAGTAATCGGGAGGTTGGTGGGCTACGCCTGGTGGGAGCGGTTGCACCTGTGAGCACCTGCACGTTACGGCTTGGGAAGAACGTAAATAAAAACTTCATTGGCATATAACGTCCTCCGTTTGTGATTGTGGAGAAACTCTCGATGTCTTTCTGACACATCCCCTTCATCTGATCTTGATCATATTGAGTCTGTGTTTGTGCGTATGCCACTGTGACAAAATGTGGTTCAACTCAAGGGACATGTGTTAACCGGCAGAATGAGTAGAAAGAATTTAAAAAAATGCAAAATGATTACAAGGAATCACAAAATGAGCATAAAGAGACACAAAATGATTACAAGGAATCACAAAATGAGCACAAACAGACATAAAACCACAAAGAGATACGTAACAACCACAGAGACAAGAAAACTAGAAGCAAAAGAGGCTACTAACATATGAGCGAGAGTGTGTCTCACTCTTATGTAAGAGAGACGGCGCGGCCTTTTGCTTTTCTGTGCCTCGGGGCCCATTGTCTTAAAGCGCAATCACGGTGGCGTCCCTCAGGGCGCCGCCACGGTTCCAGATCAGTTCTTTGACTACATCACACCACGGTTTGTTAACATAATCAAGAGCGTCGTTGTTTCCTTTTCCCACTTGTTGCGTCGGGTCTCAATCACAGCTCAGCGTTGTGTGTCTTGGAGCCTCGTCCTCTGGCTCTCACAAGCCCCGAGAAACACGTGACAAGTATCCTGCTGACATGTCCCCCCCCGTGACATTTGTGCGTCAGGGTCTTGAATTTGTCTCTGCATGTTCGCCACATGACGTCCTGACACCCCACCCCCTCAACCCCCCCCCCCCAACCCACACTCATAGCAGCTCTGGCTCGTCTCTTTTTTTCTTTTTTTTTTCAATTTGCGGGCGATTTAGAAGCCTTGGAAGCCTCCGTCTCTCCATCCGTACCCCTGCTTGCACCGAAGCTTCCTACTCCGACATCCGTCACCGCATATTAGGTCTCTCAAACCACGTCACCCTTTGGATAATCAACTGGCCACTTTTGACCTGAATTAATATCAATGATGCCAATGTATTTGATTCATCCGGCAGCAGAGAAAATAAGATAAAAGTTCAGATGAAATATATTTGAGGCCATACGATAATCCCAATTTTTGTACACGGCCAAGATCTCACATGTATTCCCCAAAAACTAACTTTTGGGGGGGAGATGGATGGATGAATGTTACCAGGCAACACAACAGCGTTGAATAATGTATCCTGGTCATCTTGAGAACACCAAACTCAGGGGTAATGGGTTACATGTTCTGATAACAAATCTGCTACCTGCTGCCAAAAAGAAGCTATAAATGACAATACCCAAATAAATGTATTATATCCTCATGGCACAAAATCAATATTTATTGTCCTCAATAACTTATATATACGTATTTTTCTTTTGTTATATATTTTAGAAGGTGGTAAACTGAATTTTCTATAAATGAGAATAAAATTAACAAGTTAATCTGGTAAATGAACAAGAATTTTTCATTTAATATACCTCCAAAATGTTAAGATTATCAATCATTTGTCCGAAGCAGTTGGTGTTATGTCTGTTATGTTAATTCTGCTGTGTAGTCAAAACGCATCCATCTCAAACTCACTCCATCTCTGACTGCGTAGTGACACTCGTGCAAGGAGCAGCTCTACGAAGGGCCCCGCTCTTCTTCCTCTGCTACACAGCACTACCATAATAATCAAATACATCTCATCGGATTCTAATGCATTTGTGGAACCAAAAAAAACAGAGACCCCTTCATCCCCGGCTTCATCCATTCCAACGTGTCGTCGCTGGCCTCGCCGCGCGTCCTCTAGCTGTGTTACAGCCGCGGAGCCGCCTGATTTGACACGAGGTCACGGGCGGCTCGGATTGACACGCGCTGCTAGCGACTTGGCAGCACCCCCCGTTGCAGGCACCTCAGACGGCGATCAGTCATTCACGAGTCCGCCGCTACGAGACAGGCTGACGTGAGCGGGCGGGCCGGATAGATTGACTGTTGGAAAGATGGAGGGACTTTTTTTTTTAATTTTTTTTTTTAAGTGTAGCCTGCGAGCTCCTGAGCAAACAGCCACGCAGTTTCCTGCGAGATGGATACATTTCTGCATATGCTGCTGTTCTTCAAGACCTCAATG
Source organism: Pungitius pungitius (assembly GCF_949316345.1). Classification (NCBI taxonomy): domain Eukaryota; kingdom Metazoa; phylum Chordata; class Actinopteri; order Perciformes; family Gasterosteidae; genus Pungitius; species Pungitius pungitius. Next base: position 5,074,613 of record NC_084907.1, read on the forward strand.
AAGAAAAATCAAAATGGGCTTTTGTTTATTTATTTATTCAGTGCTAAAAAACAACATATTAGTGTTCTGCCACTGACCATTTTTTCACACCCCAACCCCCCCCCCCCCCCACTTACTCCTGAGGCAATCTAGGAAAGAAATTTAGTTTGAATCTCTAATGCGAAATGGAATTTAGTTTTTTGGGGATCAAAAGTACCGAGACACGTCCTCCTTTTGTTTTGTTAATCAAAGAACTTTAGGTAAAATCCGCCAGCCTTTGATGTGGACGGTCTCCGTGGCAACAGCAGTATTATTTTCCAAAGAATGGCCGTCCCTTTTATAGTGGGCAGGTTGTTTGACAAGAGGGTCTGTGGATTATGCCTCATAGAAGGAGCACATCCATGTTACATAACCTCTGATGTGTGTGATGCTTTCACTACTTAAACCAAACGCATTTGTCTTCAACGGGGCTGTGAAGTTGAAATGATCAGGTTGGATTTTACTTTAATAGAAAGCTGAAAGCTTCAGATAAATACACTTGTATTCAAAGAGGAACTCCTGTCGGACCAAAGCAATGGCATTTGTAACGTCTGAAAGCTGAACCCATCTCCGTCTTTCTCTCTTCATTTGTAAAATAGTCAGTTTCAATCTATTGCAAAATGAAATGTTTATTTTACTAAAAATAATAATAATAATTTCCTATTTCTGTATGCAATGCTGGGTAATATGCAGTATGTGTTAATGTGGTCCAAGTCTCTGATCTCGTAAGATATACAGTAGAAAGTTTTGGGGCAAAATCTGTCAAAACGGACAGGCTGAGCCCTTGGCGTGTCTCATGGTGTGTGTGTACTTCATTACCAGCAACTAGTATTGTTACCTTACACCACCGCCAACCTAAACGTTATAAATGCAGAACATCAGCATCAAATAATTTGCATTCATAAATTATGTATATGGGATTTACTTCCTATGAGCCGCTGTGTGTATAAGGACCCCCGGGGTAGCGTCCACCTTCTATCTCCAATATGTGGCATAAAAAGTCATTATCAAACCTGAGCCATTACTCTTTTTTTTTTTCAAGGGTTTAGAACATTTGCATGAAATCACATATGAGGGAGAAAATGATGGCAAGGCAGTTTTCACATTTCACTCCCAACGAGTCACGCTGCAATATTATATGGCAATTATAGACTTAGTTCACCTCTATGAGCTGGGACGTAAACTATATTTCCCATATAGTACTAATTAATTTGATTTTCTGGAGCTTTATCGAAGGCTCCATAATTTCTTATGGGGTAAGAAAGAAAAAAAAAAAATCATGACTGATTTTAGTGGACATTTTCTCTTCCATAATAAGTTCGTCATTATGTAAATTATGTCCAGCACAACAAATTTAACTGGATAAATAAAAATCCCAATATTCACACACGAAGGCACGTGAAACGATGACAGCTTTTCAGGTTGTTTTGTATGCACTGTAGCTAAAAGCTAAGTGCGCTATTAAAGTTGTTTGTGGTGCCATTACAGGCCTGTCTCGAAAACCGACATGTTATGACGTTAATGTTGATGGTGGCGATTCCGAATCTGCTGACTGGCATAAAACCCGAGCCGAATCGATACGGACTGCATGTATGTAGATGCAGTCATTAAATCTTTTCCCACTCATGTGTCGTTGATGAAATCCCCAATAGACACAAGAGACAAATAATTCACATTAAAAAGGAATGAAGAAAGTGTCCCTTTTGGGTTTTTTTAAAAGACATCCGTGACCCTTCAGAGGTGGTTACGCGAAATTAAGCACATTAAGAACATCTGCTGCTGTTAAATGCAAATGTGCTGCCACTCACGCCATCCACGGCGTCAGCAGGAGCATGGCGTTGCATTCTTATTAACTCTGTCCCCATTTGTGTGATGGAATAAGAGACAGAACGCATGAGCACATTTAATCAGAAAACCCTGTAGTATCCCCGAAGCCTAAACATTTGTAACTATGCAGCCTGCATATTAATATTCCCATTCTGTTAATGGGTTTGACCTCAGGTACAGTGCTCCCGTCTCTGTGTTTCACACTCTCATAGCCAGCGTTTGAAGTTTGAAAGCGGGCGAGGACCCTGGCAGAAGAGCGAGTGTTGACGGCTCCACACTGTGTGAACCTCAGCTACTTTCTGCACACTTTAGGTCAGTAAATAAGTGCGATGAATACGCGGCCGTGGGGGGCTCGCTTCGTGTGACCGGTGTGGTTGCTTTTCGTCGGTTGTCGCGTGATTCAAACGACGCGTCGGTCATGTGAGTCTTGAGTTAGTCGAGCTAACTTTAATAATTACGCTTGCCTGAATACTTTTTTTTTTGTTGTTGCATGAACCCAATTTAGAGGTTGGAATTCTTTCTTTGAAAGACACACTTTTAAACGAGCAGAAACCACACGCTGGACACGTCCAAAACCAATTTTAGGTACCGAGAGCAAAATAATGTGAAAAAAAAGAATGTGAGGATTTTGTTCTCAGTGACTGTTTTTCTATTTCTTTGGAACAAGCTTCATTTTTTTTTTCCTCCAAACGTGTTATCAACAAATATGAAATGCTTTGTTCACAGGCACTATTTACAGTAACTATTATCATCCGGCTCCTCAGAAACAACTTGAAAAGTCAATTTCATTATTCAGTGCTCGTCGACTGAATAAATACAGATTTAAATCCAAACTCCAGAGCATTTCGGCCCATCTGCAACATGGCAAACAGAAAAAAGGCCGCTCCTGTGAATGGTTAAGATGTTTTCCTAACCAGACAATCTGTCTGTGGCATTGCCTAACCAGACAATCTGTCTGTGGCATTGCAGCTCCTTCAAACCCGCAGGTCTCCAGTCTCTCCTGCAACCCCCCCCCCCCCCCCCCCCAGAAGAGCTTTTCATCCCTCTTGCACATAACAACTTCGTGCTTCGATCGCCCCCTTTTGTCTTTGTAGATGGATAAAGACATTCATCTGGATCGAGCACATGCTACTCACATGAACACCGGACACCACCAACAACAAGCCGAAGCAGATCTCTGGAGTACCATGGGAATTATTTTATTTTTAAATACTTTTCATACTTCATGAATGCTTCACAGACTGAGAGAACGTGAGCCTTTTCAAATTGACCCTTCCAATGAATCAAAGCAACGTCCGCACACATGTAGAAATGGTTCAGGCCAAAGTGATGGAAATTCTACATCGACACCCTCTCTCCCCGGACTCATTTCTCAAGAAAATTAATTCAGCCGACTGATTTGCTTTTGTAATAACCTAATAGTATGCCACCGCCATGCTCACTCGCCTGGAACTGATCAGGAGAAGAACCTATCGATTTACAGGTCCTCAAAGTGCGGCTGCATATTCAACAGAGAGATTTGACTTTGCTCTCAGATCTTGTGTTTTATTTATACAAATCTAGTTGGAAATATAATCAAATTATTCATTTAAATGAAAGAATAAACACCAGATGAATATTTGATACGTACAAGGCATAGAGCCTCATAACACGTCATCATGAAACGCCAGTGAATGTACTTTATGTGAAATGTGGAGTAACACAAAGTGATGTTGTCGTTTTTTTTTTCTTCTGTTGAAATAATGGTGCTCTTATGAGGGTCTGATCTGAAGAAAAGTGCAATGAAACAGCGTTGGCCTTTTGAAGTGAGCTATGTGCATGACATTTATCTCGTCTGCTCTCTGAAGCCCGCTCAAAAAGTGATGTCCATATGTTCTCAGCGGATCTGGCGCAGCACTATATTTTACTCAGTTCGCGAGATGGAGAGGACATTTTTAAAAACAAGCACTTTCTGGTTTGTCATTCACACACGCCCACGCCGGCTGTTCGCTTCCAGTCTCAACTCCATCTGACAACGTTTCATCTATTGTTTGCCTTTGGAACCAACTGAAGCCCCTGTGCAGTGGAGCAAGTGTATAGGGGCGGTTGATTCATTTCTGAACAGACATTTATTTGTTTTATTCAAAAGGGCGTAATATGTCCCCTGTCAAAATTGGTTTGGTTTTAGATTATTTATTTGTTTACTAGGCCAAAAGAAAATGGGGGGGGGGGGGGCGTAGAGGGGAGGAGATGGGATTGCTGGAGACGAGGAGGAGACGCATTAGTCCAGAATGTGCCCGGATGTCCTCTGCTGCAGGGGCTCGTGTCCCTGTTTGCACTCTTATGTTCCACAGGACCAAATCCACCTCAACAGATGTCGCTATTATTGCTTCGAGATACCGAAAGCTTGTAGTAGAGCCTGAGCCAGTGGAGATATATCCTCGCACAGGTTTGGAAGGAAAGGAAGTCTTTCTTCTTCTTTGGCTTCGCAAGGGGAGAAAACAGCTGACGCGGCCGGAAACCTGGCGGTGATCGGCTGAAACTTCAGTCAGTCGAACAAGCAATGCGTCCCTGATTCTTTGGAGGGAAGTGAATGTAAAACACGCCGAGAGCAGCTGCAGCGAGCAGCAGGGTCCCCGAAGGAAGCCGGCGGGGTCCCGGGTTTAACTTTCAGCGGTGCAAAGTGTGCACCCACGGGCGCCATCTGTAAACAAAGCGCGTTGGCGGGGGGGGGGGGGGGTGGATGTCTTCCAGCCTTGGCTTGGCAGGTGTGTTTCACGAAGCCACTTGGGGCAGGTTTGGGGCTTCACAAGACAGCTGCTCGGGTGTGTCTGATGGATGGGGGGGGGGGGGGGGGGGGGGGGGGGGGGGCGGCGCGCTTTAACATGCCAACGAGCATCCTGGGCAAGGCAGATTTAACTTCCCCCCCCCCCCCCCCACGCCTGCCCCGCAGCTGCCCCTGTAATATGCGCTGGAGGAGACGACTTCAAAGCAGCTTCTCCACTTGTCAAGTTCTTCTGCAATTCCTGGAGTTTTCTACAGAGTCCGGGGGGGGGGGGGGTACAGACCAAGTTAACCTGCACTTCCAACGCAACTCACACTGTTACTGACGGTCCTCTTCAGTGTCTTCCCCCCCCCCCCCCTCCATAACGGCAATCTTCTCTGTCAGTCATTATGCATTTACATGTTTTGCATTTTAGGGACAATTTATTTGTGTTGCGATTTTAAAGGGCCCGGACATTTTTGCCCCCCACCGAAGTGTCAATCAAACGCGTGTCCGATCACCCAGGACACCCCGTATTTAGCTCGTGGCCTCGCCTACTTTCTTTCTTCACCAGGAGATTTGCTCTTGGTAGCTGTAGGTCTCGGCTGGTTGGTGTGAGGTACAGAAAATTGTCCTTTTTTCACTTTCCACATAGTAAAACTACGATGAACCCAAAGCTTTTTTTGGCAACAGAAACAGAAATACTTTAAGTGACCAGACCACTACTATGTGAAATTTGTAAAACAATTAGTCTCGACCAAAAGTAGCAATTACGTGTTATTGCCAAAACGCGTCCTTTGACTTTTTAGCATCCTGTCTGTCATCTGTCCTGAGAGGACGCTTCACCTGTTCTCAGCCCTGATGACTTGTTGGATGGAAAAGATCCCTCTTACTCTCTGTGAAAGATGGCTGCCAGGTAAAAAACACACGGGAAGCTACACCTGAAAAAAAAGGACACGACCTACAGGCTAGCTCGACCCCGTGCCCCCCCCAAAAACTGCAAACGGAACACGCGCACCGTCTTCAATTGTCTTTATTACACTCCAGCTGGCTGACATGTTTTTACCCTTCACGGATCTCAGACTCTGAGCAGGAGAGCCTTTTTTTAAGTGCTCCACCTGTCAAGTCTAATGCCCATGCGGTGTTCGCGTTCTCGCCTAAAACGCTCTCTTCCCTCGCCTTCACCCCGCAATCAGAGAAGGTTTCTCACTGCGTATCAACAAGAAGCTTCCAGTAATACAGCATAAAGCGTCTAGCTTTATTTCTTTGCAAGTCACATAAGGTGAGTGCTAAGCTTATTTTGTAATAAAAAAAACAGGGAAATTGTTCACACTGAAATGATGGAGAAAGCAGAAGATCTGGTGAACAATGCGATTCTTTTTTGTTTTTTTTCTAGCATTATAAAACACCCGTCATTGTTTATGCCCGTGAACGACCAACAAAAATAGCTTTTTTTTTGCTGCTAGCTTTTGGGAGCTGTGCAGTTGATGTTTTTTAGAATTCGGCAGTTAGCGAGTATCTAGAGGGTAGATTTACAACTCTTTCCTTTGATTTAGGATTTGAGTTATTTTTCTACGTCCTCAGTCTTGTGCATGCGTGCCCACCCCCCCCCCCCCCCCCCACACACACATACACACACACACGCCTGACATTATCGGGCCAACGTAGCAAATGTGTTTACTCCCAAAACACCGCTAGTTCTCGCAGCTCAAATGTTTAGAGAGAGAGTCTCAAAGCCTTTCCTTTGAATTGAAGTAATTAGCTGGCGTTTGAAATTGAGTTTTCACAGGCAGCGTATTTCTCAGCAGCGCGGCGCGTCCCGGTGAAGGACTGCGTGCGCTAATAAATCTGTTTTGTGTACGCACACAAGTACAAGTGTCCAGCGCTATGAGTATTCTGTAAGAAGATCCGTATGAAAGTGTCGACTCCTTCTTTTAAAGTCACCCCGTCTTCTCTGCTGCTCCTTTGCCGCTGCCCTTCCTCTGCAAACGTCCTGCCCTGGGGGAGGGGGGGGGGGTGGGCAAATACTAACGAGGGACTGTGTGGTGAGTCTTATTAAGCCTTAATGACGGACGGGCACCTGCCTGAATGCGTTGGGATCGGCTAGCGGTCAACACAGAGAATCCTTAATCCATAATGAAAACACATTGACAGAATCCCTCTGTTATCTTTCATCTGATGTTTGCGGTAAAAGGGGGGGGGGGGGGGGGCATGTTGGCGTCATGTGAAATGTTTGGGGTTAGCACACAAATGCTGTTGTGAGGTCTGCGTGTGGTTGATGCACAGGGAGCAGAATGCCGATGACTTGTCCAACGGCGACTGCGCTTAATGGAAACTTAGATTCGGTGTTGACGGCAGAGAGAACGGACATAGGCGCCCCTCTGAGCAAGGGCAAAGGCACGTGAAAAGGAAAATGGATTTTAGATCACAAAACTCGCCGAGAACTTGACCTTGTGTCACTCATGTTTAGGCTCCTACTGAAGCATGCCCTTGCGCGTTTGTTGCATATACCCCATCAATGGGCTTTTTCCCGAAGGCCATATTTGCTGTTGAGTTGAGCTGCCAAAAATGTTATCGACATCACTGCAGATCCTTGGTAGGACGGCCTCCGAAAATACAAGTGAGGTGCGCCAGCTCTGAGAAGTTCTGAAAAGTATCCAGTTTGCAGCTGAGCGCAGCTTATGTCACATAATAAAACGTCAAAAGAAAGAGAAAGTGAAGGCAAAAAGGTCTGTGATTTCTTGAATTTTGCTAAAACAACCAAAAGTATTGAATAAAAGGCAGTGGCACACAGAAATTATTTAATCAATGATATAAAAGAGCAGATTCTATATACATAGATGCGGTGTGTAGAATCTTTAAAAAGCTTTTAAGGGGTCGCTTCTAATTTAGGTCAACTGCTAATTGTTCATTAAATTCGTATCAAAGGTCTTCTTTGCTTTCTTTTTCTTAGATCTCAAGCAGGAATCTAAAACACACCATTGCAGTTAAGCGTCGTGCCTGAACAACGCTTTCTCTGTCATAGGTTATAATCACGTAATTCCTGCAACATTTCATGTTGACTGAGAGCAGATTCTGTATTTTCCTTCATAACGTATTGAGGCCTGTCACTCTGTTCCATCTGAATGCCTTTTAGGTTGAATTTTTAGTTTATACTACATGGGCATGGGCCGTATTTCTGAGCTGTATCTTGTGTGGCTTAACAAGCCATGGTCAGTATCAGATGTGCGCTCCAACCTCAGGCCATGCAGGCAATTATTCTAGCTGCAGGGTTCAGAGCTATTGAAATATTTACCTCTTTTCTTTTGTCAGTCAGAATGACACGTTGGGCAAACCTAATCGCCTTTTGATCGAAAAAATACTTTTTCTTTTGGAGTTTTTACACTCTGATTCGAGGTCCAGATGGCGAAGGAGATTGTTCCTTTTCTCGGTTCCCTGCATGTGCGAGATTTGTGCCAGGGCTCTACATCCCAACAGGAGTGATAAGACCAGACAGGACTAAGCATGCCCAGAGGTGGATGAGCCAAGTACAAGTAGTCGTGTTGGGCTTTTTCCTCCAGTGGCCATTTTCAGGTGAACAGGTGTATTTCCAAGTGCCCGAGGATGTTTAGGATTATCCCGGTCAGGGTATAAGGCTTAGATTAGCACACTGTGTGTGTGTTTTTTTTTACGCTTCAAAGAAACTACACTAAATCCACGCGAAGGTACCGCATGTGTTCAAAATTGCTTTAAAAGCCCCGCCCACCTGCTGCTACTCGGTCAGGCTGTCAGAGCTAACCGTGGAGTCTACATGGTGTCCTTTACTGCACTGCTTGAATGAATATAATATCATTTTATGGAAAAAGTGATTTCACATCAGGAACAGAAGCAGAAACAAGGCAATGAAATGAAGAAACATTGTTCTCGTGAAGCCAATAGGTCTTAATTGACACGATTATTATGTAAGGCAGCGTGTGTATACATTCAGTGGATGTAACATAGCTTCCCAGGTTCTTCCATGGAAACCGGTTTTAGTGACATAAATCGCCTTCCAACCCTTCTGGGTACGGTCAACCAGAACAATGATGATTGAATGAGTCAATGACAGAAAACAGATCAGAGACCACAAGAAATTACATGTTGAAGGATACAAGCTGTAAATCGGTTACATTAACTCCCAGAACCAAGTGTAACCCCCGTCCTCTAGTGTATGTTCATATAAATGTTTACATCAAGTGCATTTTTAAAGCTCAAAAAATCCATTTTTTGGGTCGCAGGGTTGGTTGGTGTGTAAGTGGTGTTTGTGCTTGTGCTCCGATATTGCAATGCTCAAAGTCCCCTTTACTGTGACATGCCAATCACAGCAAATCCCCCCGATGCAGTACTTACTGTATAAATCCGTTTAAACCTTAAATACGTTTTTTAGAACGAGTGAAGGTCATCTTAATGCAGCCCAACCCAACACCTGGCCATAGACCCACTTGACCTAGTCACTACAGAATGAAGTGGCGAACCGGCCAACAAGTGACCTCTGCCACGGTGAGCCAGAGCCAAGGCTTACTGTGATCGATACGTGTGATACATTGGAAAGCTGACCTGGTGTTTCAGAGCGGGAAAAAAAAGACAAGAGTGAGGTGCATAGTTAGCATCCTCTCAGGGGGAATTTTGACATGCGTTATGTCAATGGTGCATCTGTGACCTTTTTCTTTCTCGGATAAAAATAAATGGAGCGCCGCATCCTTCACAGAGAGAAAAAGAAAGTGAAAGATAAAGGGGCTGGCCTTATTTATAAAAGAAAACAATATGAGAATATCTCTATATTATGATTATTTATTATATCTCATGGATCAATTTAAATCAATTTGTTTTACACCAAGAAAAAAACCACTTTTGCCATTTTGCATCCATTATCTCAGCAATATGAAGTATTTCAGGGATTGTGTTTCAAAAAGCGCTATAGATCTGACAACACGGCAACTTGTGACATTTCTTTTCTGTCTTGGTGATTGTTACTGTTGGTTATGTATTCTTTGTTCGGAAAATTAATGTGCGGTATTGCAATTTTCTCTGAAAATGAACCTCCCTTTCTATCCTTGCCTTTTCAAGTCAACCTGACTTGTGGTTTGTACAGCAATGAATTCCCCATCTCATTGTGCCTGAGAGCTGCATATTATCTGGTTAGATTCCATTCCCTTAACAATGCATGCAGAAGGCCAGGTAGTCAAGGTGTACTGTGCGTGTGAATGTTTCCTGCCCATTTCTGTGAGCTGCAACAATGACTCATGAATCCTTAGTCGCATGAAAATATGAAGGAACGAAAATGGCTCAATACAGGAGATGTATATATTTTCTGTACTAGAAAGTATTTTCTTTTATTTTGGGATGGTGAACCAAAAGAAGGATGACAATGTGTAGAAAGAACAGATTAGATGTACTATAAAATTGACCACATATACTGGTAAAAGCAACAATGAAAAAACATGAATAGCCCTGCCTATCTACACGTATAATGGGAGCAGATAAGCTTTGACTCTCATTGAACTATTGATTGTATTAGAAGTCGTATTAGAGGCCATGTACCACTTCATCAGTCAACCATCCCATAGTCGATTATTCGGTTGATTTTAAGTGTATCAGACGGTTGTGCTGTCTTTCATCGGTGAAACATCTAATACTGTCTGTTTCCAAATCGGAATCAGCTTTATTTATATTAAATCCGCTTACGCGTACACGCAATTTGACTGTTTATTCCTTCGCTCTCCTTTCCTTTGAATAGAGTTTAATTTTTTACAAATAAACAATAAAAATGTAAAAGTTTTTTTTCCGGTGGTGTTGAATATAGTCTGGAAACCCTAACCCTAACCCTTGGACTTGCACACACTCATTTACAACAGTCACGAGAGAGCTGGTTAGAAGGCTTTGATTCTTTCCCTTTCCTCCCACACTTTTAAATAAAGGTTAACTGTAACGTTGCGTTTCGTGAGACATTACAAGTTGCTGAAAGGAAAAGGATTTACATGCGGTCTATTTCCATCCCGGTGGCGGTGACTTTGTGCCAACCTCATGGTGAAAGCAACACTCCAGGAATACACAGTCACACAAAAGTGTTGCATAATCTGTTAATTGGTGTCCTGTAAAGGTGCGGATCTTATGTGGATAGTGAGGAGGGGAAGTCTAGCTGTATCCCGCTGATGGCTGGCATAACAAATTATGAGGGTGATCTTTTCATCTGACTCCCAGCAAGAAAGCAAAAAAACTGTATCTCCATTGCACAATAAAGATTGCAGATGATACAATTAGTGTATATGAAATTGCAATTTGCTGCATATGAATGTTAAATCAAAAACTAATTCAAGAGTTTTGATTTGACAATTTCAGTATGGAGTATATTACTAAAAAATCCTAAATACAAGTACAATTATATAACCCAATGATAACCCAATGTTGTATAATCATTAATGTTTGCTTTTGGTTGTCGGTAGTTGTCAGGTAGTTGTCTAGGATCTTTCATTAACCGCAGTAAAGCTTCAGATAATCTCTCTTAATTCAAAAAGACATGTTATCTTTGTGAACTCCAGCTTTGTTCAGTAACCTTTTTGAAATATTCAATTACACATGACAACGTTTCCATAATTTAGAATATTGTTAGTTTATGGCCTGGTGGTCAAGCCAAAATGGAAACTACTGATGCAAGAAGCAAATCTTCAAATGTTTTAAACATTCATACTAACCGGAGGTGTATAAAATGTATAGGAACGCCTAATAATCACACATGAAAAGCCTTCCTAACAATAAATACAAAATAAAATACACAGGATAAATACATATTGATGAAGCCTGTCTTTGATGTGTTACAAAAATCATATCAAATATTCCGCACAGCTGTTAAAAATAGGCTTTGGACATTGTAAAAGGTTTAGCCCGAGGGATCAGGCTGTTGAAAATTTGGCCATAATTATTTCATGTAAATATACACTTATTGAGCCAATAGTAAAAAAATAAAAATTGTGTTTATATATATATATATATATTCCAGAACATGAACCAAATAAATGTGTTAATATTTGATCAGCAATAATATGTTACAATACAGGCTGGGCTGTAAAACGCCACGAGGATTGGAACAACAGCTACAAATCAAAAGACCGTCCATGGTTGTTCATGCAGACAGTTCTGGCAGACACTCCGCCAGCTGGGGACATCTGGGCATGAATCACTGCAGAATCTAAAAACGAATGTGCTCCAAAGCCGCATCCCAGCACCAGGTTGGATGTGTACTCTCCAATGGAGTTCAGCTTTGTCCGTATGCTCCTCCACAACACGGTTTAAGCTCAGCCCCACGGCAAAGCCGGCCTTTTCTTCCCACTGTTTTTCATGCATTCAACCTGTCTGCTCCGCAAGTTACTACTCCCAAACTGCTGTGCATATCACCCCTGATTCACAGATCAAGTAGTCTGTTGCATTCACTGACAACCTGTGCCTGTTCAAGATGAATAGCCTCTTGTGAATATCTACACTCTGTCTCCCCTCTCTCTCTCTCTCTCTCTGCTTCGGTGTTGATGTTCAATATCAAGATACTCGTGGTACTGGTCAACTACTTTTATCCGACAGCAGAAGCGCATTCGAGCATTCAGGCCATTCGTGATTTAACCTGTGAAGCAAAACAATGAGGGACTAGAAGTGTGACACCCTTTCCTTGCGCTCTGTACTGGAAGACGCTGTCTGTGAAGAAAACGCAAACCTTAGAAGCATCCTTAATAGCTTTAAACTGCCTTTAAAGGATGTTTAAAGCTATTTAAAAGATGTGTTGGGCAATAATGCAGGAAGTAGTGGCGGGCAGGAAACACGGAATGCGTCACGGAATGTTCCCTGAGCAGAACATATTGATGACGTGTGGAGGTTCCGGTCGAGGTCTCAGCCAATCCCCGAGCTGAACAAATGACGGGATTACGAACACTGGACTAGTCTCTCTGGGGTAAATCATTCACATTCAGATTCATTTTGGTGACGGACCTAAAGAGCGGGGGGGGCCTGCCTTACAAAGTGGACTGAACACGACTGCTTACATGTCCACTGCCTTCTTTAAAGAAAAGAGACACTCAAGACCAGCTCTGTTCATCGTGGCGCACGTTCATCACGGCTATTCAAAACCAGTGACCTTTAAAAGTGCGTGCTCATCAGACTAAAGATGGAGGCAATTATTGTGCTTGTCTAATTTTCAATTTTCACCTCTCCTTCCCGAGCCTGTCCAATAACTGTGAGCGATCAGGAATGACACAACAAGGAACAGGTTTCTCTGCAGGGTTTGGATCTGTACTGGCATAAGTCCTTCTTACAAATCAAATGAAAAACAGCACAGGCACGAGCGGACTTGGACGCCAAGGGGGCAGAAGCAAAAGGCCTGGCGACGAAAGACAGGAACACTAAGAACAGCCCTGCACAAAAGAACAGGGCTTGTAAACCATAGATGCTGGCTTGACACACATTCAAAACTGGGGTTGGACTGTTGACAACCCGACAGCGACAGAGTGACTGGCTGGTTGTCAAGTGTAGGTGGAGCGCTTGTTAACTGAATTAGGGTGCGGGAAAAGGAAGGGCGGAAGGTGAAGTGGTTCGTGAGGGAAAGGTGTGCACAGGAACAGGAAGTGACGCTAGTTTGAGTTCTTTAGAGTTGCCCTAAAAACCTTGTGGCGCAATGATGACTCACCAGTGAGTTTTTAAACCCCCTCTTCAACGTGAGTCCACATTTTAGAACAAAAAAGCACACAGGTGAAAGGTTGTCTTGCGATACGAGGGGGTCTGGTGGTACGGGGCTAACGTTTGTCATCTCTTCACTCCATGAGATGTAGGTGCACTGACCCTCCTGTTGGCAGGGAATACAGAGGTACAGAGCATTGAGTGCGAGTGGAGCATTAAGCAAATAGATCCGGCCAGTGCAAGGGTGAAAGTTCACTTGGCGATAACATCTGCTGGAAAGCAACTGGAAGTATGTTAGGCCATATCTCCAACTTTAGGAGGAACAGACAAGGTTCCATTGCCTTAACGTAGACATTACCTCTGTTTGTCTTTCACAGCACAGTCCTAACTTCCATTTGTCCGACCCCCCTCTCCCCAAACAGCAGGGAGGCCACCCGCAGGGGAAACGGCAACAACCTATTGTTTACAAAGACAATTAACCCCCCGAAAGCAGCTTGTGTAGACGAGAGGTCAGACAGAGACTCAGAAGGAAAACACAGACAGTACGAAAGGAGAGGGAAAGCCAATGAGGCCACCACGCTGCTGTCTAACACAAAATCTTTGGTCTTTCATCTGGGTCTCAATTATTCAACGAGAAAGCAGCACCCCCCCGCCCGTCGCGAAGAGAGTGGATATTAGGCTCTATATTACCTTTCGACAGGGGAATAGTGGAACTGCAGTACATTCCACCTGAGAGGCTGTTCTGGGACCAGGCACCGGCTGTGCCCCTAATGACATCATCTATTTCTTGGGGCCGCCTGGAACACGATTATGGTGATTTACAACTTATTCACATCTGTTGTTGTGCTGAATTCCTTTGTACTCGGTTCAGGCCGTTAAGAGCTCCGTGATCTACTTCTTTGGGTCAGTGGCAATGCCAAAAATCACCGGTGGGTCAGAAAAGACCTTATTAACACCCGTTCGACTCATTTGCACGTTCGTCTAATCGTGTACAAAACCGCCTGTGACGGCCAACATATGCACTCACTGTATATGGTAAATATCGTTTTTATATAAGCAAAGCGCACATCCCATCTGTCAGTGTAAAAGGGGCTGCTTTACAGTAGACCTACTATTGCGAACTACAAGAATGAAACTAAATATATTGAGTTGGACAGATGCAATCATCCTGCCATGAATCAACAGCTTACTCTCTACAATGTGATGAGAGTGGATGATTCGGTAGTTGGTTGTGAAATAATTGTATTGATATTGAACATGTCGGAGGTATGGGAAACGTAGTACAAGGTCATATTGTCGGATATATTGCGGTGTGTGGGGATCAATAATCGAACCACAAATGGCACATGTCTTTGTTCGGAGAGATTTGACCATGTATAACTGTGGAACCACGTCCCAAACAAGGGCGCGTCCACACCTGGCTACAAGAAGCTTAGTTTGGTTCATCTGAACTGATGAAAAATTGTCTTGGTCTGCTATTAGAAGAACAGCCAAAAAGAGTTTGTGGCGTTAATTCTGTGATTTCAGCTTCAGTCCAAACGCTAATCTTTTGTCTGTGAACTGTCGGCGAGGCAATCTCATAAGTGGCATGTGCAAGTGAGACATGCTAATTATTCGGTAACGATAATAACATACATGCCTCTCAGCCTTTGAGAGCAGGAACTTTCTCTGATGAATCAGACGGAAGACAAAAGCAGCTCGAGCAGGGATGTGTAGAGAATGTGTGTTTAATGACACATAATGACCACACAACTTTCCTCCTAATAGTACACTGTTGGACACTTCTTTTTTTGTCCTCTTTCAACTGGCTGTCATTCATCAAAATGAAGTTGAAAAGTAGCTTCAACAGATAATGATCCTAATCACTAGTTTCTCGGTGAGCTCGTCATGACACCCTGCAGGACGACAGCTACCAAAACCAAAGTCCAATCAATGAGTTTCATTCCATCTGACCTCATGCCCACAGCTCTAAAATGTTTTTTTTTCTTTAGGCTTTCGACAAAATGAACTGAACTACTGATGTTTCATTTTTCTTCCTTATTCAACTCAGTCAACACAAGTGACTGTGAAGGAACAAACTGGTCGCCGCAAAGCTTCTGGATTTAATAAAATATGGAATACGAAGAAAGGGATTTACAAAGTAAGAAACAAAAGTTGAGCTCAACCAAAGAGACCCAAACAACAAAGCAGAACAGACCAAATAAATATATTTTAAAAACAGTCTTAAAAGTTTGAACAAAACTATTAATTAACATAAAAAAATGCCAGCAGATGGCCCATTTCTAAAGACTCCATTGCTGTAGGCCGTTTCTATGGACTGGATTGCACATCTTATTATATGAGGTCGGATTATTCATTACATGTTGTTGCCAGCTGTTAAATTCACCTTGGTTGACCTTTGCTGTTCAGATGACCCACTCCATGAACACGCTTAATAAGTTAAACGCTTTATTCTCATCCACACACACACACACACACACACCCACACACACACTACTTACAGGCAGGCTGCCAACATAATCCAGTCCATCTCCACTATCTGTTATATATCACACTAGTATAAGTGATGAGCACAAGGATAGACTGAGTAGGACCGGTGCAGAACCAATTTAAATTTTCAGATTGCTTGCAAGGTCCACGTGAAGCGAGGGAGGCCCCGTGAGACTCCATGAAACAAGGGAGGTTTATCAATGAACACAGAATTCATTTCAGGATGAGCCTCATCCTGTCCCCCCCCCCCCCCCCCCCCTTATATCAACCGGCCTGGAACTGATTGCTATAACAGGCAAGAGGACTATGCATTCGAAGAATACACAGGACTGTTGCTCAAAGCAGGCGGTGATGGAGGGAGGAGGGGTCGGGGGGGGGGGGGGGGTGTGGAAAGAGGATTTAAGGCGAGAGGGCTTATTTCATTTTCTCCCTAGATGTGGACGTGAGACAAGAATGTGACACATACTTGTGCCGTGCGCTCCCGAATACGTTGGATATTGTCAGATGTACTGTCAAGGTGCTGCAAGGAAACACTTGGCCACACCATTGATTGAATCAGCATTTGTTCATTTATTGCATGGAAGGAAATGAGCCCCTTCTACGATAAAACAATTATAATCAGGCTATTTGGTCTCTCCACTAACTGCAGCTAATGAATTGGTGGGATCCGTGCTCGCATACAGTTTGCATGCTGTGTGTTTAGATGAGACTCTTTGGTTAAGAATCGCTGGGACACAAAATGTGGTTCGAGTTGGAGACGCCGTTCTTGTCATCTGCAGATGCCTTGATGAAATTTGACTGTTACTTAACCTAAAGTAGAATAATTTAACACCCCAAAACATCACACGGGGTTCATAATTCAACGGTTTTCTTTAGAAGTGAGTCTGTGCGTGACCACGCCGTGTGTACTCAACGCACATACGTGCAAGTGCGTATCCCTGCACGTGTGACACAAGCCCTTGTGGGTTTCTGCAGATGGGTTGTGCAGATTTGTGAGACTGTGAACATCCCGGCTGCACACTTCAAAGAGCAGCAGTGGTGAAGCTCAGCAGGGAAGTGACTCAGGCCCCAAAGAGACCATGGGAAGAAATCAAACAGGCTGCCTTTTTTTCTGGTCAGCTTGACAGAGGTCGTCCCCCTCGCTCTCTCTCTCTCTCCCTCACCATCCTTCCTCAAAGCCATAGCATCAGACCCAAATTGAATATTGTAGATTATCTTTGAAACTTGTCCCTGCAGCTGGCGCAGGTTGCGTACAAGAACACTTTTAACCATAAAGAGTCTTGGCTGAAACGAGAAAACTAAATGATGTCATTCATTAATGCTGGCGCTGTGCGTTTTTAAAGGTGCTGATAGGCAGATATCGTCTCCTTTGGATGGACTACGCTACGCTATGCTAACTGGCTGCTGGCGGTAACTTCATATTTACAGATCTGTGGAAATTGTATGATCCATGAAGACTCAGTAAGTTTATTTTCCAGAAATTCAAGACGTTCATTCAACTTCATCTTTTATGAGAGTATTCAAGTTTTTCTTGAACAGGATACGGCTGATCTAATTTAAAAAAAGATAAGTGTGAGAATATCAGGACGACAAAGCCAGACTCACGTGGTCAATTCAATAGCAGGCTCCACACGCTGCTGCTGCTGCTGGCTATGTATCTGGAGTTCAGTAATGTTAATTACTAATGACTGTAAAACCTTACAGGCCCTGAAAACCCTTTTTTCTTAATCTCTTTCTTACTCCAACTGATGTGTTTCTCTACAAACAAAAAATGTTCTGCCAAAGTTAGAACAGGTTTAATTGCCTCCTTGTACCTTTGCTCTTATGACAGGTCGGAGGAGGGGCTTGAACCGGAATGGATGATGTCACATTTTTTTATCTGGTTAAAACCACTCCCAGTATTTTCTATTTATATTCATAGTCAAATGAACAAAGATGTATGCAGATGCAGATGTCTTTGTATACATACATATAAATACATACCCTTGTAGGTGTACTGAGTGATGGAGGAGAAGTACTGACAAAGGTCCAGCTTCAGCTTCTAATATTTGAGCATTGACATTAACACCAGTCTGAAAAACAGGTACGGAAACGAACCTCCATTTTTCTTCCTTTATTGAGTGACAGCTGACGCTCTGATAGTGACTACTGGTGCAGATGAGCATTAGACGTCCCGGTCGAGGGCGCTTCGACCGGACACATTGTTGTTAATGGACGGCAGCCATTGTTGGCGTTGCAGCAGTGAAAGGGTTTGTCTCTTCAACCCACCGGGCCAGAGCGGGCCGGGGATCTGGAAAGACATATGGCGCTTTCGAGGTCGTTGGCCGTCAAGCGCAGCACATTTACCTGTCAGCCACGCAGGGGTTCAGCTCCCCAAATGACGCCGAATGGGAAGGGATTAGCCTCTCCACACCTCCTCGGAATCACTGCTACGGCAATGCTGTCAGCAATATTAGTTTTCCTTCATCGATGTAATAAATCTGGCTGCAAGGTTTTGTTTCTCCTTGAGGTTTCTCGAAGAAAAAAAAAAAGGCAGAACTTATTAACGTAAGTTATTTGCAGTTTTGCATCAGTCACTATTTCTGTTTTGCTAATGCGTGAAATTGACGCGTGAACAAACCAATTACTGTGTCTCTGAATTTCATTTGATTTAAAAATCTAATTCAATAGACTCAATCAAAATGGCCACCAAATCTTATTGGCAAACTATCAACACAACCCCACGGCCTAAATATTTCTCTTTGTGCGATAGTTGGATTCTGGAGTGAGTCATTGAAATGCACGCGCACGGCTCTCCGGGAGACATTTCCCTTTGCCAACGGTAAATCATTTTCTTTTCTTTTATGTTTGTGGAACAGGCTGAGTTGTGCCTTTGATCAAAGCCCACGTGGCAAAATAGCCTCTGTTAGTAAACTGAAATCAACTTTTTTACCCATTAACGTTCCAAGCAAGTTTATCTTTATGGACAATGGTTATTACAAATGACAAAAAATCCATTACATAACTTTCAATTGAGTATAATGTCATTGGACTTCATAGAACAAATAACTTTATGAATTCACAGGATACCACAGATGTTACATACTATTTTTTTACAAAGTATTGAACGATTATTTTTCTCTTTTTTCTGTTTTTGGGGGGATTTTTCTGAGAAAGGTTTATGAAAATTTTGAGGAAGGGAGAAGCTGTCTCAGTCAAAAAAGATACAGTTATTGTCGATTAGATATGTGCCATTTACCTGCAACAGAGGACCTGCTGCCGGGGCAATCATGGCAGGCCACCAACACCGAAAACTCTTTTTAGACTCCCATTTTCTCATGATGGGAACCTTTTCAATGGGCCGTGATTTCCACTGTGAGAGGATCACGACCGCCTTCTAGATGTAGGGTTTGAGGGCCACTGAAGATGAAGTGAAGGGTTGAAAAAAAGACCTCATTTCTGAACATAACGTAATTTACTCGATATTCATTCTCTCTTGTTCGGTCGGTGCCTCGTGTATTTTTGTGTCCCTGTGTGCGACTCTCCTCCGGAAGGGCGGTAGCGCTCAATGTGAATGCAAATCAATGGCAAAAAAATCCATCGGCACAGATGAGATCTTGGAGGGAGCCTGCGAGGAGAAAACCAGGCTTTAAGTGCAAGGAGCCTCCCTCTGGTGCGAGGCCCCTATCGCTGCTCTTCTGCTCGCCAAGCTTTCGCCTCCTAACCTTTTTTTATTTTTCAAAGGTAATTAGCCAGTCACCGTTATATCGTTAAATTCAATTGAATACGTCCTTGTAGTTGGATTGAATTTCAAGCCCAGTTGGCAGATTGTTTTCAATCCCCCACTAAACACCACTCTTCTACATCTCAGCGGCGAATGATGTCGTTTTCGCTCCACTGCACCTTAAAAAGAAGTTTTGAGTTTTCGGTCCACCACACCAAGTGTCTGCGTGTCATATCCGCTTCGTCCAAAAAACAAGGATTGTACCCAATTAAATGTAGCGACACTGCGGTGAGACCTTTAGGGAGCAGAAGGGAAGTGACGGAAGGTGTGAACGCTCCTCGAATATTAAACGTTTACTTTGATTTTCCTTCATAACGGAATCTTGTCAACAAGTGTTTGTCAAGACTATAGATCAATCCAGTCCATTATTCATTATTATAGTATCCAGATGAGAATAAGGCTCCATTTACCCACAGCTAATATCGTATATGACTTATTCAGGGTGAAAGTAAGGGAGATTATCAGATTAGCATTTGATTAACCCTTTAGTCCCTAAAAAGGTTGTGGTGGACCAGGAAGCCAAAAAGTTCTAAAAAAATATAATCAAGAAAAAAAGCATAATATAATAATGCCATGAATAAATATATAGTATAAATATATATAATTTTTTTTCGGAAAACCTCATCTGACCTCTCTGTACTACAGCCTCTCTGTGCTTCACTCCATCAAAGTAAAACTTTCCATAAATAAATTTTTACCCTGGTTTTATAGTAATAAATATACCCTGCGAGTTATTTTTCAGTCAGGAAATCAAAGGAGTTAAAATATTGAGTCCTTGTATCAGTATATTATCGGAGCGGATGAGTGGATTTACAATATATTCTCTGTCATAATCACACCGAAGCTCATTACTCATGCAATTTGAGGTCTTATCTCTTTTCAGTAGAGAGAGTAATGCATTGCCTCCCAATAAAGTACTGAATGTCCTTCTTTTAACCAGTCCCACATGGCACCACAATTAAAATAATGATTCCCTATTGTTTTGGAGAATTTCTTTAGCCATGGAGCATGAAAGACAACGCTAATAGCTCCCACGTCGGCGGCGCCCGGTACGCACCGGTCGGCCTGACATCCCCTTTAAAGGCTTGCTTTGCGAGATCAGAGGTCCCGCTCTCAGCTCCACTTGACATTAACTGTGCGAGCGGAAGCGACAGCTGAGACGCTACGCAGGCAACGCGAGCCACGCAGGCTTCCAGTCCTGTCTCCCTTTATCTGAGAAGATCTATTACTCTTTCCTGTTTGAGTCCACAGAGAAGCCTTCTGTCTCCACATAACCGCTGTTTTAATTTTTATGTTAGCAAGAAATATACCAAAAGGAATCATTTCATATTTCACAAGGACACATTTCAATGTACTGCACTTATTTTTCACTATCTCAATCAATTTGGTCTCGTTTGAATTTCTATTTGAATTTTTCCATTCAATTAAATGTAGTATTTTGTAGGTGTCTTAATTGGAATTGTTGACCCAAGGTATTCATCAATTTTCAAAGAGAAATTACCTACACGTCTCTTCGTAGTAAAAAAACCTTTCTGTATTTAGTTGTTTAATTCAGTATTCGGTGTTTGACGCTGTGAAAGAAAAAGAGGGTTAATTTAGATATGAGCCAGTCCAATGTCAATTCCTCATCACGTGACTAACCACCTGCACATCCACCATTGATTTAAGGCTTTCGCAGACGCACAGGTTAGACTGGAATTGGAAATTGAAAAAGCCGGAGCCAGCAAAATGATGTAATCGCTCCCTCTCTCTCCCTCTCTCTCTTCTTGCCTCTCTCTTTCTCTCTCTCTCTCTTTCGACCCAGCCATCTCAGCCTTTACGCCAAAACCATTGAGCCCAATCCTATAATTCCGTATGATTTCCCAGTGCGCGTAATCCTCTCCTTCCCAGGCGGCCTTCCAGGTTCTGGAAATACTTTGATCTGACACTCCACAATCCCGCGGGGGTCTCCAGCGGCAATGACGCTCCAAAAACAGCCGTCCATTCCCCAGTAACTTTCCCCCCCCCCCGATGCCAAGTGGGTACTTATCGGAGCCCACTAGGGCTGGACACGCCGAGGGTGCAAAGGTCAGAGAATCCCACTGGCCCAGTTGCTCTTATCACACTGAGGCCAGAGAGGGGAAAGCTACGCTGAGGAGCGCACTGGCGGCAGCGGTATGCGAGAATTCTTCACGTTACGGAAATGAAGGCAAACTTTGTTTAAGTTTTCAAAATGTGCTTTTAAATAAATGGATGCAATTAGAAGTGTGCAAGAGCTTGCGGGGGTTGCTTATGAGGCAACGTGTTACTTATTATCACAGTAAAGTAACTGTCACCACGTTCTGTCACGTGTGTAACTTCACAGACAAACACTGTAAACCTGTGTTTCTTGCTCTTTCTCCTATTGTTTTCTTTTGTGCCAAAATGAAGTTCACAACCCAGTAAAAGAGTAAACACAACAGTGCAACACTCATGAGAGCCCTCTTCATAATCCGCTCTGGTCCCACCGGGGACTCCATTGCAGCAGTGTCTTGCAACATCTGGCTCCGGCTTAACCTTCTCCCTTCAGCACCCGTGAGCCGTACACACACACACACACACACAGCCCCTCCAGGGTGTGATGCACGCTGACTACAAAGCTCCATTTCCCACACTGTAGCCTCGGCGCGCCTCGCCACATAGCCCGGGTGTGCGTGTGTGCGTGCGTGTTTGCGCCTGTAAGTCCGCCGATGATGCTCCGCCTGTGTAGCGATGCCAGCAGTCGCACAGCAGGCCGTCAAAGGCAGTGCTGTGCGCCGTCTGATAGTCCGGCGGCCTGTTCACTCGGGGTCCAGGAAGCGGAGCAGAGCACCAGGGCCCCACTGGCAGCGGCTCCTGAGAGATGCCCACAGTCGGGGGAAGAAAAAAAAGCTCTGCTGGGCGACAAAACCAATGGCACTAGGCCTGTACAGGTACTTTCTGCAGTGTATATATATATTTCCTCCCCCCCCCCCCCCCCTCGCTGGCGGTTTCAGGTTGTGGCTGCCACGCAGCCAGAGACAGAGTTTTTATTTTCGTGTCTACTTGGTTGTTGTGTTTCCTGAGCTGTGAGCTCTACTCCTTCATCGCCATCAAATACACGTTGGGGCACCTGGGCCTTCTCAGTGACAGCTGTGAGGGAGAAGTCTTACAATAAAAACGGAAAAGGTCTCCCTCTCATAAAAAAAAAAAAAAAAAATGGGCTCGGGGATAGTGGAGGGAGGGTGTGGGGTGAGAAACCTGCGTCCTTTCTATTCACTGACCATCCATTTATTCTCAGAAGCAGCCAAAAGAAAAGAAAAAAGGGTTTCTCCTGAACAATATAGGTTTATAATCCTTTCAGGCTCTTGCTGCTTTTGGTGTAATGTTTTAAATAGCCATATCTCCAGTGCAGAGTTCAAACCAGCTGGCGAGGATGAAGAATTACATAATTAGTTGTTTCATACAGCTCGCCTCTGCCCCTTCTCACTGCTGGCACATTTATTCCATCCAGTGCTGCTTTTAAATAATCAATACACCCCATGGTCCGATGCCTTTAATACACCTTGAAGAGCAAACAACACACGGCGCTTTATTTTGAGAGTTCGGATGGATCCACAGCGGAGAAGATAAATCAGCTCGCTCGGAGACGGTGGGTCGGGCCACACGGAGACTAAAGGGGAATCAGACAAGATTTAGTTCGGGGGGAAACCGATGTGCGGCAAAGAGCTAAGCCTCCGAACTCGGAGACGCTAATAAAAAGTGGCGTAATGGTATCCAGCGAGCAGCGAGGAGGCGTGTGTCATTCCCTCAGTCATTTGGATTCACAATGCACACTGCGGGGCATAAGCAGGCGGGGCCTCCGCCCCGAGGCTGCTGCTTACACCTCGTGTGAGGTAATCATCTGGTCTCAGCAGGAGATTTTGCTCCCCTTGACCCCTCACACACACACACACACACACATCACACACACACACACAATGCTGGCGGCTGATTTATGTTTCATGCGAAACGGCACGACTGCTTAAGAAAAGGCCTTCCAGGGATTGAGTACCTGAAGCTTCGGTTACATCAGCTGACGACTGCAACGCCAGGACAAAAAAAAGGAAACAGTATGACGTCGTGACGCGAAGGTTTATTGTTTTTATACGATTTTCACGGCACATTTTTTCATGCTTTTCGTTTCGTTTGTTGTTTCGAAGTCCGCTTTCCTCAGGTAAACAACAACAACCTCTGACCTAGCTTTTTTTTAATGACTGTTACAAAAGCAAAAAAACTCAGAAAAGACTTAGAGTTCTTGTAGAACTCTGATGGGCCGGCGACAACAATTAACAATATGTTTAAAAAAAGCTTCTGCGGTTTTTGGTTTAAGACATTTTTTAATGGAGGCAATCCAAAGTGTTGTCACGTAAAACCATTAAAAGCATCAAAACACAATGTAAAAGAGAAATTAAATAGAAACAACATTGATGGAAACATTGCAAACAGACACTAAAACAATAAACAACTAAAGATATGAGTTGGAGTTCAGTTTAAGAAATGTCAATTTCTCTCTGCAGACCTGCAGCTTTCAAACATGTTTCTCTTTTACATCAATCACACGTCACACAATTGTTTTTTGTGGCATTTTCTTCGGGGGGGGTTGCTAGCCGCTTCAATGTGCACACTTGTCCGTCATCATTCCGAAGCCAGTTTCATGTTTCATTTCACCATTGTGACTGGTTTGAATGAATTCATACACCGATAGCAGGGTGAAATTTGGTGGAGTCAGCCAATGGCTTGTGAGAGGCTGGACGCAATGATTTGCTTTGTTATAACAGGTAAATCCTTTGTTAGAATGTGATTAAAAAGGAAACTTTCACGTTGTACCATGGCACTGACATTCTCTTCCCCTTCGGTCGTGGCAGCAAAGCGTTTCCGTGACTTTTTAGTTTTTAGTTGAAATTAAAGAAATGTGGCAACCGGTTGAGTTAAATACGGTTCACTCATGCACATTATCATCAGTTGCACCTTTCACGTTCCACCTGTGACTGTTTCTCTGTCTCTGTCCTCTCCCACAAAATACCTCCTGGCTACAAACTGCTCATCTGCAGCATCGCTTTGTCCCTCAAAGAGACTGACTCACGTAAAAACACTCAAATATACTGAACCTTTCATTTAATCCAACGTAGATGCAAACGAGGGCTGGCAAACTGCTGAACAACAGCATGGCCGACCGGCGGGGTGCAGGGAGGGGTGGGGGGGGGGGGGGGGGCTGATTGATTGGCGGTGGTGGTTTTGGAGAGAGTGGGATTAAGTGAGGAGAGAGTCAGCATTTGGGGAATCCCTCGCCTCTGTCATAGTGCTGCACAGCCATCCATCAAGTCTATTTTTATGGGACTTAAGAGCTAAACCACAGGCCTGGGGGGGAGGATGTTAAGGGCCTGGCGATGTGAGCTGGGGTAATTGATCTATTTAAAACAGTAATGCTAAAGCGACGGTGGGCGGCAGGATTTGTGGCATTTTCATTTACTTCTGCGCTTTCTTCACCTCTTGATTACATGTGGATGGACTGTGGGTAAACATTGTCAGGGAATCCTATCTACTTCATTTTTTATTTCCTTATTAGGTCCAGGTGGCCGTCCCCAAGGATGTAGAATAGTCAAATAGTGCAAATAGACAATGTTAGATATTTCTAGAGCTTTCTTCCATTCTTGTCCTATGGACATTTCTTCATATAAGTATTTGTGCTTGCTTGGAATCCATGAATAATCCAAAAGAGCTGAAGCAGAGGTGAACACACAGGTGGATGCACCTTTCATACCTATCATCCTTTTCAATGCATTACCTCAGGTGGGCTCTCAAGCGTGTGAACAGAGACAGCAGCGTGATGAGGGGGTATAGGTGTAAATGGGTCCTCAAACTGTGCTGCTTAATTCCATTCCGTTCATTTCAATTCATTTTATTTTGTACAAACCCAAAGATCACAAATCACAAATTTGCCTCAGGGGGTTTTACAGTCGGTAGACATGCGACATCCTCTGTCCCGAAATATAGTTGAAAAATCCAGTGTCTTTTCAGAAGCTTAATAAAAAAGCACCACGCACGATCATATGAGTGTTTGTTGTTAGCGAAATAAGGTGCATGTGTTGTCTTTTCTTTAGATCTTCTCACAAAGGGCTCTCCGAGCGCAGCATAATTCACAGAAATACATTTTAAGTGAACATCAGAGCGGGAGAATTTTCCTTGACAATTAGAGAAGAGCAACTGCAATTTGTGTCTGTGGACAACATTTTCTTTCTTTATTTTGTCGTCTGCCTTTTCTCTTTGAATCTGGATGCAGGTCGTGGTTGAGATTATGCTGCCCAGTTCTGTTCTGTTCCACTTAGCCCACTATAATTCCACGTGAATCACTCATGGCCTTGCAGCAGAAAGGAAGTCTCCTTAGAGAACTTAAACAGAGTACATCCATTGTTTATCGGCGTTCAAGGAGACGGGAATCGTAGATTAATTGCCAGTGAGTTGATGTAAACAGTGTTACACTTTTATAGCGTGTCTTCGGTGCACTTCAGTGAACAGTATTTCACTGATTGATTCGTTTTTTGATTTGGTGTCTGTTTGCATACTTCATAAGGTTTCAGGTGGAGACATAATTGAGCAAATCATGAAATTCAAGTGCTGAAGATTTCATTAGTGATCAGGAAACATCGGTTGTTTCAGGTGCTAATACCTTAACTTAAATAGAGTGCATGGTTTTCTGTGTTATATATTCTATGTATGAACCGCTGCAGCTGTATCTGTAAAATATATTGCTCTTGTCTCCCAAAGTTTATGATTTGAATCATTGTTTTCTGAGTGCCAGGTGCATTCGCACGCCATCCGAATCCAGAGTGGGAGCGTTGGGCTCCAACACTGATTCTACAAACAGAAAGGGAACTAATGGATGATCATTCATAGAATCACATTTTGGGTTTGCTGGGATAACTACTGCAGCGACAGGTGATGTAACGAAAGGATTTTCAATTGGTGAATCTGCTCTCAATGTAAACTCGTGCAGTACACGTTGCACTAGAACGTGAAGGGGGCGGGACGGGGCTGAGTGACAGGTCAATTCCATGTCAATTAAATTCTTTTTTTACAGCTAAACTGTTGCTAACGTCTTGTGAAAACTTGTGGATCTGTTAGGTCAGCATTCAAATAATATTGATGTCAGCTGTAAATGGTACTCCTTGAAAGCCCGATCCCAACGTCCTAATCTACAAGGGGGCCAGAGGCTCACAGATTAGCGCGTTGGCCCGCGGCGATAGCGCCAACATGCTAATCTACATGGAGAGATGCCGATAGCTGCCCTGCTCCCGTAGACGAGATGCAAGTGCAGCAACGTGCTTTTTAGCGACCGCTTTTGAAATAACACCATGTCCTTTTAACATTTTAGCTCTTTGGAAGGATACACACGGTACATCTACAATGAACTGAATCCACACGGCCACGACGACGACTCTGTCATCAAAGGTGAAGTCGCACAGTTGCACGCCCATCTTTGCTCCTGGACAGGAGAACAGCTTCAAAGAAGTCCTGAGTGTCACTTCAAAGATCTCCTCATCTCCTTGAGGTTTCTTCTCTTACTGTCTCCTTTGGCTTTTTCTGTGTTTTAATCCACAGCCGTGTAATCTTCCTTCTGTCTCTCTCCGGCTCCTTTTCCCACCTCTGGCTCACCTCTGGCTAATGAAGGACTGGTCTTGTTGTTCATTCTGAAGCTGACACCAAATCAAAGATTCATCAAAGCAGAGATATGCTTTTTTGGGCAAAAGACCCGTATGAACGTGGCTGTGAGTTTGAAGAATCGGAATTTTCAAATACGTAGTTTTGCAGTAAAGTAATTAAACAGCTCTAAGTATGTTTTTGTGTGATTGACAATCCCACATACGGCGCACTTACTGTTTCATCAGGCGGTGCAAGCGGGTTCATCGGCATCGGCCTTTCAAGTAACGACAATGTAAACCCATCCGCATTATTATTAGACGCTCAGAGACGAAGCATTATGAAGCCATGAAATGAAATAAACAATATTGGTTGACATATTTATATAAACTTTTGCATGAAACCACCATTTTCAATAACCCGACGATGAGGGTTACAGGTTGAGCTCAGGCAGTGTTTTGTATTCTTAAAAAACACTGCGGGGGGGGATTATATTTTGTCAGCTCTCTCAGGGACATATGCACAAAAAAAAGTGCTTGCACACAAGAGCACCAAATCTTTGACACAATGAGAGGCGCGAAGCTCAGAGACGTCTTTGGTTGCTTGTGAACGCGCCGCAACAAAATGTCAGCAATGCCAATGCCACTCGTGTCTCACCTCATTATTCTGTGTTCGAACGCAGTTTCAAAGTCTTTCCTCATTTGGGATCATCATGGAGGTTTAAATACACATTTAGAGGTGTCTTCTTTTATCTGGTAAATTCTTTCAAAAGAGTAGCCGGTTGAAAAATGCAAAATTGGCTTTTGAAAGGATCAATTGCCTCACACCGTCGCCTCTTTTCTTACCAATTTCAAAAAATAGTGTGATCATGCACCGCCATTCAAGCTGTAATTACAACCGACCACATCACACCGAGTTTGGGACTCAGAAGATCCAAAATTGGGACCATTTACGTTTCTCCTTCAATGGCTCTCAACATGCTCTCAACGGGAAGCAGGACGCTGGTGCTTCCAATGGTGCTAACAGCGCTAACAGTGCACGCTACCAGACAGAGCTAACACTGTTTAGCTCGGATACGTTTCCATGACAACGCCGTGGGCCGGGATGCCATCATTAGCCGCGACTGCCGCGCGAGAGCAGTGCAGCGATTTGACCGCGCGCTACAACTGTTCTAAATTACACAAAAGTGCCTGAAAAGAAAACTGAATGGATGTTTGGAATGTTGCATCATCCAAAGACTGTAGTTCTTTAAACTAAATTCAATGGGCATCGTTTTATCTTAATACAAAGCGGAATAATCCGCCTCTCTGTCTGTGTGTCTGTGTGTTCTTCTGCAAATTTCAGGAACACGGTGACAAAATATCCCCTTTCAATATAAGATATAAGGAAGTTAACAAGAATACAACGTCCGGCTCAATGAAAGTAAAAAAGTCTGGTTGTCAGTCCAGTCAGCGTCGTTTTGAAATGATAAAATATTAAGGACGGCCAAACTCTGAAATAGCCTGGACATGGCCGCCCACGGGGCAGTCCTTCATTCATGCGACAGCTCTCCTCCACGAAATCCTTTCGGAAGAAGAACTCCTGGAAGCCACCCAGAAAGGTCTCAGCTTTTTATCCGCAGGGTCGTCGGTGGGACACATTTGTTGGCATCGACTGGGAGGCACAAAGTTCACATTAATCACACCCTGGTGGGAATGCTCACACCGATCTGGATGCTCCCGTTGCTGCGGCACACAGACAGTGACACAGCCTATCAAATCATATGATTGCAAAGCAGGGACTCCTCTGTAGGAGTCCCTGCTCGTACAAATGTCAGTGCATAATGAACGAGTCCTCCCCCCCATCTAAAATAAGCCTCCTTGAAGGCTGTGGGCCACGGGAAAATCAAATGTGAAACAGCAATACTGTTGAGATGAAATTAAAGTGTATCCACGGGTCCAGCTCATGGCGACGCTCGGCCAGTTCAAGAAGATGTCCCTTTTTTTTGGGGGGGGGAGGGGGTTCTTAGCTGCCCTCCACTACGAATGAGTCAGGAAACAAAGGCATAGACCGACCCGATGTTTCCCAAAAGCACCTTAATGTGGAGAGGATCACAGCCCTTCAGAATAAGAATATGCACTGAATAATCTTGAAAGTCGAGATGCCTCGAGATGCTTTTGGCAAAAAAGGCCCAGGACGCCGAGTATCTCCTTCTCGGAGAAACGTAAAATATCCTAATGCAAGAGTTTGTGCTTGTTCAAAGTAAATTATTTTTTTTCCTAGTGCTTTGCCATGCTTACCTGCTCACTGAACACATCAAAAAAAGGCCCGAGCTGGATATTCCAAAGTGGAAATGAGCGCATGCTGCGAATGGAATTTCTGCTTAAAAATGCATTCTTCTCAGTCTCATTTTCGTATCTTTATGCACGTAAATCCAACACACTCCTAGACAAAGAAAGTGACCAGAGGGGCACAAAAATCCTACGAAATCGACCATCAACTATACTTTAGTTAGCAGACTTCTTCTCAGATGAGCACTTAGGGAAAAACGTAGTGCAGTTTACTCCATTATCGTCAAAATGCCAGATGATGAAAATACAGTAGGTGTAAAGCAACACTCAGCCTAATGGCTCAATGCTGATGCTCTAATTGGGAAAGCAATATCTTAAAAGCCGCAGGAGTCTCTTATGAAAAATCAATACATATCGCTTCCATCAAATTTGTCATCCGGCGTATTGTTTTTGTGGAGCGTGAGGCGTGCGGCGCGGCGCGTATGTACGAGTGGAGCCTCGGGGAGCAGCTCCTTAGCTTTAGGTTAAACCAATAATGCGGATGTATTGTGGCATCTCAAGTAGATTATTGGCTTTGACCGTGTTAACGCGACGGCGTTGCCGGCGGCCCGATGGGCTGGAAACTTCCCTTTGAAGGCCGGCTGGTCAAATTGGCGCTGGTTTCTCGGTAACCGTCGTCAGCAGAGGCCTAAGATCGCAACGCAGCATTCAACACATGACCCACGACTCTCCGCAATCGTTCTGTTAATTGCGTTCCGGCTGCCTCCTGATGGCGGCTCACTCGCCTCACCTCCTACTCCTCCTCCTCCTCCTCCTCCTCCTCCTCCTCCTCCTCCTCCTCCTGCACCTGTGGACTGCTCGTCGGCTCCACAGTGGATCTCCACTTCTTATTGATCCAGCCGCAGGGGGCATCGAAGGCCACTTGAACTGTGCAACCTCTGACTGGCTTCGCCTGTGCCGAGAGCTGCTGTCTCGCTGTGGTCCAGGCCGCCTCCCTGTGCCCTGTGCCGGCAGTTTCTCCGGCGCGATCCTACGCCGCTAAGGGCGAGGTTTGGAAACCCCCCTCTGATTTGGCAACTTACTATTACTATTTGACTATTTACATGTGATGTCAGCAGTGTACACATACTGGTAATGGTTTGTTTTTCATTTTTTTCAGCATCATCTGCTGTGCATCGTGATTCGACAGCTCATCCATGTGTGTATTAGGAGCTACATTGGTGTCACTGAAGAGGGTTGCACATCAACATCTTTTTTAATCTTTCCCAAGATCCTTTTTTTAAAAATTGCAACAACCCTGTTAATAAAATGCCTTTGAGAGGTGAGGTTTTGCAAAGGAAACCCTCCAAAATAACGGCAAAAAAGGTAGAAAACTCACTCTCCAGTGGACAGAGCATTAGCCGAGTAGTATGGATGGCTGTGTCAATACAGCTGGCTCTTTGTTTTATGGCCATAAGAGCCCACCATCCATCCTTGGTTTACAGGCTATTGATTACGGCAGACTCGACATCATGTGAATTCTATTTGGGGCCTTGCTGAGTAAAAACATAACTGTCCATTAAATCTCCTCTCAGACCACAATAATATCCCACTTGACCTTATCATAGGAGAAGATGCTCCAACTAGTGTCTTATAACCTTCACTATACTTTTTTTATTTTTTATTTTGGGAGACTAGCTGTTTTGCACAGTCGGGCTTGTAATCAGAGTTGATGGCATGGGGAGATACAGCAGTGGAAAATTTTCTCCTTCTGCTGTATATGGTCATTTAAAAATGAATTATGAATTTAGGAACCTAGAACGTAGGTGCAGTATCAGCTAGAAAACATCTGGGGGCCCTGTCACAGCCAGGAACTCAAGTTAGTGTAATAAAAAGGGACCCACAGCGATATTGTGTCAGCTGATAATGTGCTTTGGCTGTTTAAAAACAAAGCTCCAATTAATCAAATGACCTCAAATAAGGGGACCACAGTGACGGTGCATGGGGCCTATTGGGAGCCCGGGGGCTCTGGGGTCCTGGCTCAGCTGTACACTTGGCAAAAATATTCCAGTCTGGGTCCCAACTCTAATCAACTTTTTATAATATCATTAAAAAAGTGATCACATTTTGAGTTTGTATTACTCTGTTATTACCCTGTAATACGCTTTATATCTCATTTAAAACACACTACTTGGTTTTGTGTTTAACGTTTGCTTAAGAAGATAAAAGTAAAACAAACAAAACAAAAAGTGAATTATTGTAGATCTTCACAGAGCACTTTCACACTGTATTTCTGAAGTGCTTTAAAAATGTGAGCTTGAGATTGATACTTGTTTAGAAACTATATTTTAAAACTGAGGGCATTTGAAAGACTCATATGTTCTGTATTGGTCTCTATTGAGTTATGTTCAACACCAACTCTGTTCAATGTAAATAAAAGTCTCATTCCCTATGAAAGAAACCTCATTATTCTGCAGTGTTTTGGGAAACACGGTGATACCGTTCACCTAAATCTATGCCTCTTTGTATTTTACAGAACCTTAAACTTCAAGTTCCTCATATTGAAGCTGTGATTATAGTAAACCAAGAAGTACTGCATTAGACAAACTCTTCTCCTTTGTGAACAAACAAACAACAACACACAAACGCACACACGCACATACGCACATAAATAATCACTGCAAGGTATAGAAACACTCTCCTTCTCTGCTTTCCCATTCCTCTCAGTCCTCTCCTCGGTCCCCGTCGGTAACGGAGAACAACATGTTGTTATGAAGATCAGTTGCTGGCACTGTAGCACAGTTGCAGATTCAGCAACAACACACAGCCGTTCACCAATAAATCATAACACACACACACACACACATACGCTCACAGCGTTGGCTGAGGCCTCTCCCTGATGAAAAATACACCACTGGAGATCCAGGGGAATTACATATCCTGCCCTGCATGTGTGTGTGTGTGTGTGTGTGTGTCTGCGCATGCATGCATGCCATTAACGTCTGCCGCTCTCACAAAGCAAACAACCTGAATTGGAGGCAAACAGATTCCCTCCTACATCTGCGCGTGTCATCGTGATGCCACGCGGGCCAGCTGGCAGCGAGCGGGAGCACGAGCGGCGCGGATCGGGTGGTGCTGCTCCTCGCGAAAAGGAGAGAGAGACCCGAGGGACGGGGGAGGTCTTCACAGGAGGTGAGGAGCAGACAACCTGGGCCCGCTGAAGTGAACCAAGGGCATCAGCGTGTGTGTGTGTGTGTGTGTTCATGACGTAAAAGGCAGAAGGAGGTGATGAATGAGGAAATCTTGCACTATGCAGGAATGCAGCCAACAAAATAGGAAATTACATTATTTATCTTATTTATGCAAAGGACGGCAACAGCGAACTTACATGAATTTCGACGCTTTGGATGTGCAGCATGTGTTTGGCATTACTACATCTCACGGGGTGAGCACACAAAGGGGAATACACACAAGTGTAAGGAAACCGTTTGATGTCGTGTCCAAAGGGCCTCGTGGTTCACACACCACACTGTTTAATAATGTTATCAAGTGTGCATGAGGTGCACCTCCCCTCATTTTTAGGAGTATCCAAGGAAGTAAGAAGTGATTTGTGACACACACACACACGTATGCACACAGTGAATGCTTCATTAAACTGCATCTATCCTCCCAAATGTGCCTCCATAAACCCAGAAGGGAGGAATACGGAAGTAGAGGAAGACCAATGAGTTTCTGTGGCAGTTCAGCTTATCTGGGAGATAAGATGAAGACCCTTCAGGGAGATGAGAACAGAGAATGACAGATGGACGGAGGGAGACGGAGAGAAGAGAGGCAGCTCAACACAAAGTGATGGGACAGATGTTGAGCAAGAAAGAGAGAGAGAGAGAGAGAGAGAGACAGACAAGGAAGCAAAGACAGGGAAAAAGACAGAAAGTCTAAAGATAAATGGAAGAGAGAGACGGAAGGAGGCACATACAAGATATTGGGCTTCCTTGGCTTCGGGTCAGTCTCTCTCTATGTCTCTATGTTCCTTTAGTGGTTATAAATGGGCAGATTAGGACTGTGCAAATGTAAATCAGCTGGTTGAGAGATCAAACGGTTTTAGTTGATTTTGCCCTTCGGCCCATGCACTTGCTCCCTATCAGAATGAAAATTGTTAACAGTTCTCCCTCAGTAAAACCCTTGGAGAATAAGAGGCGGAGTTCTCCGGAGCCCGGACAGCTCACAGGGTTTCCTGCTTAACTTTCTCCCTCTCATCCACAGCTGAACTGTGACTCAGATTCAAAAAGAATGTAGTTGAAATGAAAAGACATTATACAGAGCGCTACTTGCTTGGTGAATATCTTGTTGTCCCTTCAAAACA
This sequence comes from Pungitius pungitius, assembly GCF_949316345.1. NCBI lineage: Eukaryota > Metazoa > Chordata > Actinopteri > Perciformes > Gasterosteidae > Pungitius > Pungitius pungitius. The sequence continues at coordinate 5,108,398 of NC_084907.1, forward strand.
CAGCAGGGTGTAGATGGCACGGTACTATCTTACAGGAGCAGTGAATTGTAAGCTGGTTTTAATTGAAAAGCACTTCGAGCAGAGTGGTGTGTGTGACTTTTCATGCAAAATGACCATTTTTTTTCTCTCTCTCCGTTCACCCTCTTGAATCCACACTGAAGTGTGCGGCTATTCATCGACGATCCCTTGAAATAAACAAGGCGGCGGAGTCGCCGGGGCTGCCTTGAATGCGATTTGACTCACAACACATTAGGGCGACCTTTCGTTTTTTAACGTGACATGACAACCACTTAGCAGGAGATAAAAAGCTGTCAGCGTCGCTAGTGTAGAAATACACGGGTCCACGCCGAGGTTCCGGCAGGCTGCACGTGGTCGGCAGTTGCTGATGTCCACACGCTCACGTGTCAAAAAACAACATTTGGGGGGGGGGGGGGGGGGGTTCATGGGGTAGAATCCTTTGTTTCACGCTCTCCTCCACCTCAATCAACCCCAAAGTCATCACTGTAGGGTCAGTCAAGGAGGAGGGTGGGGGTCAATATTCTCATCACGCCCCCCTTAAAAGACAGGATGTCTGTCATTGTTTGTGAAAATGCTAATTAGAATATTCTTTCACTCAAAAATCAGGTCCTGGAATCCAAAAATAAATGGCTTCCACTGGTTAGTTTTTTTTTTATTTAGCCTGAATCAGCCTGAAGTTATATTTTTCTCACCATCTCACAATTGGCCGTCAAAGTGCAAGAGATGATTAATGAGACATTGAACGCAGCCGCATGTGACAATGTGTATGTTTTTGGATATTCACAATTCCCTACAGTTGCTGGGCAGTGCAGCAGCTAATATCTACACTATCTCCTTCAGTAAGCCTTAAAAAAAAGTGTAAGTTGCTGGACATCTTTAATTACAGCATCCACTATATGTGGAGGCCAGAGTGAGCAGAGAGGCGTTGGGTTCGTTGGAGACCAGTTGGAGACCAGTTGGAGACCAGTTGGAGACCAAACCAAAGAAGCCAAGCTCGTCTTCCTTTTGAAGATTGATTTCCGTTGCTTTGTTGAGTTTTGCCCATTAAATACCTGTCTGTCAAGATATCCTGGGTTTATTATTAATCATTGTTTGCGTCCTCCAGCCCTAGACCTTTTAGGGACGTAACAATCTGCATGGTCCAATTGCATTGTCTCGTTTAAAAAGTGAAGAGCATGACTGAGATTAGGAGCCCTGTCACAAGGGACGCTGACGTTGAAAATGGTTACACCACTAATGACATTAATTATATTTCTTGACAAATAAGCACTCTACTAAAGTACTTCATGCATTTTGTCCATTTTGTATGTGTGTGTTGTAGTGTTTCTGAGTTTTTTTCTCTGTAATGCTCCACAGTGCAAACATCAGCCAAGGACACATCTAACAAGACATTTTAAGGAATTTTAATTCTGACACCAAAGGGAAGAAATTATTTAAACCGTATTGGCGAACTTAGTTTTTGTTTCTACAGTGTGAGATCAGGTGACCATTTGGCCTTTTGCAACTAAATATTCAAACCTTACAGTTTGTAAAACCTTTTACACACACACACAACCATAGTGGACCACCATATTTCCTCAGCACAGAAGCCCGGTGTTGCTCAGATTCCACAGTGGGAATCTCTGTCTGGTGGATCTGTGAACCACATTAGCCCAAATGCTGTAATGCAAATTCACCGCGTGCAGAAAATTACACATTCCTTCTGAGAATCTCCATCTTACCCCACCCCTTCAGACATTTCAATAATAGATGATCCATCCTTCCTGAACCTCTCCGCTGGGTCAAGGGCTGATGTATGGGAGCCCGGAGGGGCCACATAGGACGCATTAGCTGGGCTCGAGTATGCACAAATGGGGAGTGTGCGCTGGTGAAAAATGTTTACACCTCCCACGATCTGTAGTTGACAGCGGCTGAAAATGCCAATTCCTTGTTTTCATTCTAAATTCAATGATCCTAAGAACAAAAATGTGTCTGCAGGACGACAGCAGAGAAGAGAACTCTAAACCCGGAGATCACTTCGTGCTGAACTTTGGGGCAGGGGGTGTAATGTTTTTCTCATCACTCATCGGCCTTCCTTGGTATTGACTTCCTGTTGCATTGTGCCTGCTTTGCATAGTGCTGGCCAATTAATCCAACTTGGCGGCTTCCATTTGGAGTGCTAATGCAATTAATGGGATTGTGGCTTAAGCTAGTTGGATGTGGCTGACCATACTCTTTCCTCGGGGATGAAAGCAGTGAGTGAAGGGACGTGTTTACACTTCAAAACCAAAAGCAACTAATGAGGTGCTAAAATCACTTTGAAAACCATCTCGCGGCAGTAAGGTGGGGGAGAAAAAAAAGGGCAACAGACATTCAAAGAAACCTTTTTTCACAATCCAGTATTACAGCGGAGAGCTTAGATTTCAGTCAGACTTTATTCATGGCTTGGTAGCTGACACCTAATAACTTCTTTTGAATTCTGAAACTTTTACAAAGTCCAGGTTTGAAAATAACAAGGGAAAATTTAGGTGGTTTGATTCCCCAAAAACTGGTCAGGGAGTCGTAACATTTGTCTAATAATGCCTGGAAGAATTTAACAAATGATTTCAGAGACCCTTAAAGTGGATCCTACCACTTCTTAGCATCAATGGTAGTGGAACCAGTGGACACACTCATGTGGGTAGCTTGCTGCTGTCTAGATAGTTTAATACATTTTACCGACCTCCAGAGATTCTGCATGAGTAAAAGGCCTTCTTCAATGCTATTTGCTATGCAATTTTGAACTTAATGGCTTTTTTTTTCCATGTAGGAATTGGCCAGAGTGCACCAAATTGCACCATCAAAATTACGAATAAAAACGCGTGGCTGCCGTAATTGTATAATTTGCTCTCATTGCACGAGCCATTTTTCAACTTTTGCAGTGGAAAGATACTGGAACTGGCCCGTACCCTGATAATAATGTGTGGTCAGCACAGACACATAACACAGCCCTCAGTAAACTCCATCCCACAGAGGCCGCCGCCCTCGGAACGGCAAAAGCGGCTCCAAAGTGTTTCACAAATCCACAGACAAAAGGCAAGCAAGAGTGAGTAATTTAGCGCCGGCTGCTTTGTGAAGGGCCTCGCAGCCCACACAGCGGCCTAAAACACGCGCCGGGATTACGCTTATCAAGCATCAACTGTTTGGTCACACAGACAAAGGCTTAATGCTGTGGGACAACTTTAATGGGTTGTGGCTGAGTGCAAAGAGGGCCTCTTATGACAGAAAAAGAGGGTGAGTGTGCAGGGTGAGAAGAGGGGAGGGAGGGGGCCTCGGCCAGCAGCACAATCCTTCTACTTTCTATATAATGAGACCAAATGGAGGGACGGGGGTTTGTCGAGTGGTATTATCTCTTTGGACCATAATCGAAAGGACGCAGCACATGAAACCGAGTGAGAGACTGTTAAAAAATTGCAATCCCTCAAAGTCCAAGTAGGTTTCAGAGTCTAAAGCTGGATTCTTATGGTCAAGAAACGACTTACTGACGTCTATTCTTAGCCACGACTCCTTGACCTCTGTGGAAAACGGGGTCAAGGAAAGGTGGTTAGGAGAATTCACGAGGAGTTAGTGTTTAAGGGATCCGACATCCACTGTCACTCGGCAACGTCGTTATGATGCGACGGGCAGCAAGCAGCGGCAAAACTACAACTTCTCCCAAGATGGACTACAAAGTGCAGTGCAGTGCAGTGAGTCATGCAGACGGCACAAAGCTACCAGGCTCAAAGTAATACTTTACAAGGTTGCAATGAATGAGTTATGCTAACGGTTACTCACATGATCTGCGTTTCTCGGTCATGATGGTTATTTTTTCCTCGTGAAGTATTACTATTACTATCACTACTTAGATACTGCCGCCACAAGGGATTGTGGGACGGAACTGTGGAATGGAATTGTGGGATGGAACTGTGGAATGGAACTGTGGAATGGAGGTGTGGAATGGAATTGTGGGACGGATCTGTGGAATGGAATTATCCCCTTTCCTTTATTAAAGGACGGTCCAGCGGTTCCTTTGCTAAAGGAGCCAAGTAGGGAAGCATTGGAGCTCCTTTCCTTATCATGGACGGCACTTGCACTACTTCCGTGACATTTCACTCAGGTAGGAACCTTCCTAAGCAAATTTGACAATTCGAATCCCGCCTAATGATAGATGGATGGATAAAAAGTCCCAATAAATTGGGCCCACAAAATTCCAATCAGTCAGCAGCGAGTTAGCTTGACTCCAGCATCTCTGAAGGTCTCTAATTGATACTTCATTGTCTCATCGGTACAAAACCAGGGCTGAAATCTCTTCTACTTGGTTTGGAGTGAGACTGGATGCTGCTATCATGTATGAGCGGTTCTCCTGTGACATCATGGTTGTCGCTCTTCACAATCCAGGATTTCTTTTATAGAATACAGCCACATTTACAGTATTGACTCATTTGCAGATGTAAAGAAATGAGCCCATAATCATGGTCAAATGATGAATTAGTGTGGTTGATCACCTCCAGACATCACAGCCTAAATGATGGTAATTTATCACCCTGAGTGAAAAAATGCTTACTCACTGAATTTACTTTGGTGGTCCATGGTGCTTTTAAATAATGACTTGGTAATATGAGTAATTTATTAAATTGTGACAACAACAAAAACGTTGTTATACAACACGGTACTGCAGGTTTGAAATACCCTCGACCATAGTTCATCCAGCTATCATACGTTGAGTGTAACCAGAGTCAAATTCCAACAGATTTCTACACAAAGTAGAAGTATCTTTGTCAGCCGTTCATTGTAAACATCTTAAATGCACGCAGATGTAGATTTCCAGGCAGCCGATGGTGTCAGTCAAACAGCAAAATGTTATTTGCTGCTTCATCAATGCTGTGAACATCGGATTTAATACCTTAGTGGATCCGTCCTAATTGTTTACTTGTTAATGTACAACCTGTGTGGGCTTCGGACCACTCATGCGACCTCCTAATAGTACATGGGTACGATGGCCAAAGGCAAGAATGTTAGACCCCAGTTACAAACATGAGCGATCTTATACGACACTGTGCATGTCACCTGTCATTGTTTTTCCCTGTGCTGCATTATTCTAACTCCTTCCTGGTTGATCATGTGTCCGCCATCTCGCCTCGGGTTCTTACTTTCGGAGTAAGAAAGGAAACCACTTTTCTCTGTTGCACCGATTTTCCTATTTCAGATGACACCACTTCAACTGCTATTCTTTGGTACTTAAGCACATTTCATGTAATACTTTTATCCCTGCGCCAACGTTACACAGAGCTCACCTACGTAATCCCGGCACCACTGAAATACTCTCCTAAATCCATCAGATACTGTCTCTTTCCTTGTAAATCCATTTTTGAACTACACTTTATGTAAATGCAGTTTCTCCTCTCCTCCCCCCCCCCCCCCCCCCCCCTTGATATTCTCATTCCTATAATCCTCAGCTCTTGATCTCTGTTTCTCTTTCCATGGCACTTTTCTCTTCTTTCCTTTCGCTCTTTTCTCCACACTCCCCCTCACTTCTTTTTCACAATGTCTGCCCTTGGACCTCCATCTATTCAAGGATAATAAGTAAACAAGCATATGTTATTTTGGCATTTCTCACCGCAATATGTTACAGTCCCACTTCCCACCCTCTTTTTCTTTCTCTTTCTCTGTGATGCTGCTAGTCTTAATTAAAACTAAAAGGCATACAAAACATGACACCATAACTCATTGGGAATTCAAGCTCATCTTCCAACAGATGTACAGTTAAAGGGTCAATTTGTATGATGCACCGGGCTGAGATAAATGAAACCCACCATTAGCTGCTCCTCACCATCTGCGTTTTTTGCAGAGTGCACATGCAGGGTAACGCCATCAATTCCAGCCTGGTTTGTCTTAGCAGGGCACACATTGCTGAGTTTGCTCCTGTCATAGTAAAGCATAATTATTGTCAAGGAAGGTCTGTCACAGTTAATCTAATTCACTGGCAAGAGGGTGGACCAACTAACAACTGGGGGGGACGTTGCGTTATTACAACAACAAAGCTGTTGGGACCGGCCGCTGTGTTTTTGTGGGGTTTTTTCGTCCATGGGCCCAGCTTTTGAAGTGACATTCAATGAACCAAAGCCCTCCCTGCCACCTGGAAAAAAACAGGCCATTACTCTTCCTATTGCTGCTCCACTAAGAGTTCACATTCGCAGTCGTCTCCGCTCTTGCATCCGAGGTCTTTGCACGTATGTGACAAACCTGCACAACAAGCAAAAGGAAAACACCAAAAAAACAACAACAACACAACATTGCACTCAACTCGACTCAACGCAACAGTCCCACAAAGCAGCAGTCAAAGGGAAAGGGGGTGGGGGTAGGGGGGGGGAGTGGTCGATCAGCCGTTCCACATTGCGTCTGCGGGGTCTGTGGAAGCTGAATACTAAAAAGGGAGTACGGCTGTGATGTGGATGAAGGCGCACAGGTCTCAATCACCTCCCCTGAGACGGGGGAAGGAACGGAGGAACTTGGACTTTATTCATTGACGACGCCCACCGAGGTAAAGAGTTTCAAATGGGTGGAATTACAGGATCAATAGTGTGATTAGCAGAGGCCTTGTAGCTATTGTGGGTTGTTGGCAATCCATTGCATCAAGCTAAACCCAGGGGACATGTGGGGGGGGGGGCTAAGGAGGAGGAGGTATGCATTAGAAAGAGGCTGAAACCAGACCAATGATATATGTGCTAAGCCTCGAACATAAGTGATGGAGGTTTGACACCGTAACGGCAGAAAGAAATGTCACATATTTTCATCTGTGAGATGGATTTTAAGTGCGTTTGAAAATAGTTTATTTTTTTCACGGTAAGAAATTGGGATGAATGCTAATATGTAAGTAAGCAGAGGTAAGCGGCACTGGTGAAGCCAGATATGTGCAGAGCCATTACAGTTAAATGAAAATGTCACCACTGCGCTGTGGAGGAGGAAAAAGCCACAGAGGGAGAAATAGTCAAATGGGAGCTATTTAAATATCTATTTGTTCTCTTTGGGATCTGTCAGTTTTTGTTCTACTTGCAACAGCAGAAACGGTAATTCTCCAAATCCAATAAAGCACACTGAGATGCACCTCTCATAAGACGTTAGCTACATGCAGCGGATGCAAGGCGTCAGTGATGAATCACAGCTGCACTGACCTACAACCAAGACGGGTAAAGTTAGCCTGAGTTCTTTATATAATTAGTTTAGAATATTGCCCATTAGTGCATATCAAGTCGACGTCCAACTGAAATCAACATACATTTTGTTTTTTTGTTTTTTTTTTCCCAGCTACTGCATAAATAGTGACTCTAGTATATATTTCTGCTCATGCCCCCTGTTTTCTTTTGCATTAAACAGATCCAGGATGTTGTTGTGCAGAGCTACACAGACAAATAGTTTCATTTTCAACTGTATTTGCATAAAGTAGTAATGTCACCGTTCCATCATAGGCATGCGGCACACCGAGCAGCCAGCAGACAGCAGCGTGCCACACAAGAGACCCACAGACTTTAAACAACAACCCAGATCATCTTTCAGACTAATGCCTCCTTGCAACAAAACAAACAAGGACAAATGTCTTTTACTGCACTTTGTCTTTGCTGAATGAGCAACCACACAAACACCCACCTCTAATGTGGGGTTGCAGGCTGAGTGGCTGATTAGTTACCCGGCAACGGCACGTTAGTTGAAATCGTACCTGCAGATATTGTTGTGGTTGTCGAGCTGTCCGTGGGCCCCCAGAATAGAAAAAGCATCTACGTGTCATGTCAGAACTAGACGTTCACAAACATTTCTTTTGTTTGTTTTACTCCGTGCACTTGTTGCTGTCTTTAGGTGCAGACCTATGGAACAGCTTTTTAAATTCCAACGTGGTTAGACAACTTGTTTTACATAACATTATGTGCACAGACTTGAGTGCTTTAATTCAGTTGCATTGACACTTTCTTTTTTTTCGACCTCACAAAGTCGATGCTATTACGTGGATTCTCTGAGCTCTTTTGTCAGAGAGCCAGAGCTGCTATGTTCCCGATGTCAGCGGTGTAATTTCTGCCATTAGTACCAATTTGAACATAGCATTTACCCAAATCCTTTTAATACATATTGTATTTTGCACCTGCTAAATAATTGTACTTAATCAAGATCCCTTTTAATTGTAGCATAGCGGTCAACACGTCTTTTCCATTGCCACAAGACATCCGTATCTGTATATGACATCTTTATCTTATTATCAGTTTGATTTGTAGTCTACACTGATCTAATTTTTTATCTAACAGCCTAAATGAGCCATCATTTATTGAATTCAAAAAATTAATTTAAAAGAAATTGGCACGTGTTTTGGGGAGCTAAGCACAAAATGTGGCCTTGTGACCTCTTGTAATGGACTGCAAAGTGAGCGGTCCAGCTGGTTTTAGTTTTTTTGGCTCTGAAATCCTGCCTAGATGTGAAAGCCAAACAGAATTCTTCTAACAAACGGCTCACTAAAACACAAATTCATGACACCACATTAAGAAAAACATCCCCCTTGGATCCAAACACGAGGCAGTTTTCTCACTCAGTTAATTCTGGCCACCGTCGGCCAGCAGCATGTTTCCATGCCCCCTTCCTTCACCGTGCTACCATAGTATCACTAGTTTACCTCAGTTCAGTCCGGTCTTTAAGCACTTAGAGCTGCTGGCCCTGACGGACCGGCTGAATTTCATTACATCGTGCTGTTACACGAGCACGTTGCTAGCCTAGCCGCGGGATGAGAAGGCCAATCAATACAGTCAGTATCTGCCTCCTCTAATCTCTGTCGCCTGTGTCAACGCCGCTATCTGTAATAGATCTTAAGGATTAGGGGGAGAGGGGGGGGGGGGGGTCCCTTCTTGAGATACTTCTTTGGCCTGGCCAGAAGGACCCTCGAGGGCCGGGTCCAGTCACGCTGATCCAGCACGGGCCCCTTTCGGGAGGGCCAGCGGTACGTGGAGAGGGGAGAAGCAGTGGCTTGGTTAAAAACAAAGATAAGGGTCAGAGAAATAGAAGAAAAAAAAAAAGGCGTGTCACTGGGGGGAGCGCGGTGGAGGAGGCAAGAGAATAGTTATGATGACCAGAGATTGATAGAGACAGGCAAAGGAGAGGGGGGAGAAGAAGAAAAAAGAGGAGGGTGGGTAAACAGAGCTAGCAAGGCGAGGAAGGTTGAGGAGCAAAGGAAGGAGAAAAAAAAGAGTCAGAGAGAGGGAGAGACGAGCAGGGAGGAGGATAAGCACCAGGCCAGGGAAGGCGAGAGCCCATGTAATTTCTCTAATCCTCCTGGCATTTATACTTGCACCAGACAGATAATGAAAATGAAAAATAAAATGGAAAACTTCCCCTCTTGGACTGGGCACTGGATTTTTTCTTTTTTAATCTGTTGCACTGCTCAACTTTTCCTTCTTTTTCTTTTTTTTGCAAAGCCTCGGTGGGTAAGTGCTGAGTCAGTAGAATTGTCTGTATGTTATTACTGAATCAGAGTGGATGTGACTCACCACGGCCTTGTTTCTCGTAACGGGAAAAGACGAAGGATGCAGAATGTGTTCATTTCTTTAAGACATGCTTCAGGTTTAATTAACTGTTTGTTTCGTCTGGCTTGATCGATACCTATAATTTGCTATAATTTGCATTACAGGAAAAGTTTATGGAGTAACTAATGGAAGCATATGTAACTGAATTGAAATGGTCCAAGCACAGAACCTTGTGGTACTCCATGTGCTTGGAGGATTCATTGTTTACACATAAAAACGAGTATTGATCTGCTAAGTAGGACTTTGACCAGCTTAGTGCGGTCACGTTAATGCTTTTATCCTGTCATAAATCTGTAGGGCTGATTGGACCGTCTCAACCTTCATTATCGCCAAGACAGTCTAGCACCCCCCCCTTCAGTTCAACCTCAGGATTACCCTGTGCATTTTTTGCACTGCTGCACTGTGAGCTGTTATCCGACGGCACAGGCAATGTCAAAATGCAATGAAGTCTTGTATTATTCACTTTAAGCATGAATTCATGACTCGTATTCTTTTCATCAATATACTATGACCAAAACCGCTAACCTCAAAATCCACACTAATCCCGACCTTATTCGAACAACCAATCCTTCGACGTCCGCACAAGCTCGATTTGGTCCTCCTGAAGATAGTTGTACAAGTACACACACACGTACACACTAAAACTCACACAGGCACATGGGCAGGAGATTGAACTAAAATAATTGTGAGCAAGCTGGAGGGCAAGAGCCGTGTCCAATTGCTTGTAATGTGCATGGCGTGAGAAAGCAGCTTCGATACACTTGTAAATCCGGACAGACAGCAGCGGGCCAATTAGAGACACGTCACTGTTCATATTCTAAATACATGTTAGTGTTACGTATGCTTGTCGGGAGGACAAGAAGGCACGACAGAAACCAGTGGCCCAGTCACTTTGAGTCATTCGCTCGACATTGTTTTCTGAAGAAGAAATCGGTTGTTTACATTTGCAAGTAGCTCTTCTGCACAGGAAGACAAATTGTCGAGACATTTAAGTGCCATGAAGAAGACTCCTAATTATTATCCTAGCAATGGACGTGGCACTCTTTTAGCAGACACTGCCTTTCAAAGGAGCCAGCTGCTTTCACAACTTTCTCGTGAGGATTTCTATGCCGTTGTGTAGTGCACCAAATGATACAAAAGGGCTCCTCCCCCTTGAGTCAGAAATTAAGATGAGAGAAAATTGCAGCGCTTTCCAGGTACCCAGAGTACTAGACTCTCATCTGCAGCTCCTTCTGGACTCAAACAAACTTGTTCCTCTTTTCTGAGAACATCACAATTAACCCAAAGTAAAACCAGGTCAGAACAAAGTCATTTCAGTCATTTCTGCAACTTTGATGATGCCAATGCCCCTAATTTTTTCCAACAAAAAAAAAAGAAACTCTGTGATTAGTTCAGCCTAAAGCTAGATTAATGTGTGTTTATAGCCGTAGGCGAGCAAATTTAATTGCAGAAAGAAATGTACAAAAGCAAATTACCACTACAGCCCAGTATTATGTCCCTCGCAAGGATGTGTGTGTTCAAGTTGAAAAGGTGAAAACTGAGATTTTGTTGGTAAATGATTGGCAATAATCCTGAATTGTGTTTGTTATGTTCAAAAGTTCTCGACGCAGCACATTTCCGTAGCAAGTGTTCATTTTCAAGGCAGTTTAATTGAATTTCCGACACAGAATTATCTAAATGAACTATGCATGAGACAGTAAATGCATTTGGAGGACGTATTATTCTTTGCCGCCTGTTACCGAGGCCCTGCGGGCTCCAACGTTGTGTAAGTTAAGGACAAGGATGCGGATAGACACAACAGAAGCAAACAAAGAAACGCACTCACCACTTTGACGGCAGATGCAGCATTCAGTAAGAGCGCCGCAAATAGAAGAAGCTCACAACCCACTGGAAACGGTTTCCACGGGAGACCGGAAAGCGCCGTGCGCGTCTGGGAAATGTTTGTGGTTGTCAAGTTTTTTTTGCTTTTCGCGTCATTGTACGACACCATTAAGTCCGTCGTCTGCAAAAAGCAACAACAAGCACTGCTCGGGAAACAGTTAAAAGCCTAAAACGGCTTCTGTTGCCTTTTTGAGTCCTTTTTTCTAAATTTGCCATTGATGAAAAAGTCAAGATGTTCCTTCATTTGCTTGTGGTCCCACCTATTGTGCTGTTTCCAGGCAACGTCTTTGCCAACATGACGCTTTTATTACGTGACTGCACACGTTCAGCTCTACCGTGTCGTTGTGTGAATCGCAAAAGACATTTTTAATAACGCAGTTCAGCATATTCACTAACAGCTGGACGATGAATATAATACCCGGTCACTGTGGTTCTCTCCCCCTCTGCTGCAGGATACTTCCTAAACAAGCTAAACGTTGGCCATCCGTTGAGAATCTTCTTCTCCCCCCCAGGAGCTCTGCGGCAGCGGAGATGTACTCGGCACAGGCGACCGTCACTGAGAGGTCTGACGGAGGGCTTTTTTTTTCGTTTGGATCCAGTTCTGCTGTCGCCGCACAACGAGAGGAGAGCCTGTGCCCCTTTCCACTGGTCACACTACCTGCTCAAAGCACGGAGCATTTCCACCCGGTTCATCCAGGAGACACAAAGAAAGAGGCCTTCAAATAAAGGTCAGTGGTTTAAGTCCCTTAATAGAACCATGGACTTTACAAGGTTTACTGCAGCATGCCTCTGCGTATTAGCCACACTATTTTGCCACTGCAAGGCACGAGTAAGTAAAAGAGGACTTGAACCAATTTTCCTCCTAATGTATTCAAATTAAATCACCCATTTACAAGTCTTTGACTCCACTAAGTGTTTTCCCGCGCGTAGATGCTCGCAGAATTAATTTTATTTCACCTTGCATCACCTCCACATTCTAAAGCTGATCCGAGGAGCAGCCACGTTACTCATGCTACCTTGTGTTTGTCTAAAAAGGGCAAAATGTCAAGTGCACAGGAACAAACAGTATGGAATCTAGCTTAGTGTCGAACAAATGGATGGCAGATTCAATTAAAGAGAAAAGGGGAATTGATGGGGAAAAAAAATGCAAGGACAATTGTACAGATGGGGAAGTGAAAAAAACACTTTGGTCCTGTCATTAAATGTCAACGGAAACAAATCCCTTCTTAAGATGCCTTTAGAAAATGTTCGCTGATCTGCTTCTGTCACAACGCGGTAAACAAATATTACCTTAACAAGAAGAAATGTTAGTTGATGATTTTCAGCGTGCCTGTTTTTAAATCATCAGCATGCCGGTAGGTTGGCTCTCGTTGGCTTAAATTGTTCACACAAACGGGTCCACAGCTCATAAGCGACTAAAAAGACATTTAACTGCAGGCATTCTTTGTTTTTCCCACCTCGGTGGCTGAGCTCACACGGGGTGACAATGGCCCCTTTGCCAGTCTAAATTACTAACAAATGCAGCATTTACTTATGTACTACAATTTCACCCGTTAATATCTTATTAAATTAGAGAAAGGCATCCTGTAATTTGCATTGCATTTGACATAATAAGCCACAGGAAGGAGGACGACCGAACGGTGCAAACGGTTGCAATGAACCCAGCGGAGCGTAAATGTGCCAAGAGGACACTGGTTTGTTCTCCCTGCTGAGAGAGGAGCAGTCAGGCAGGGCTTAGGTTAAGGCTTACTGAACACTGACAAAAGTAATCACATCTTGGATTTGTTGTCTCTCTAAGAGCTTCTACTTCACAGAAGCTTTCCTGGAGACCGCTCCGAAATCAGCGCGTGATTTCAACTCTCTTTTTAATCGTCCGCAGCGGTTCCACCAAAGCCGTGGACGTCGCCGCCCCTGGAGGTGACTGATCCGAAAGATGGGGCGGGGGAGTTGGGGGTGCGGACACGGGTGAGAGAGGGGGGGGCGGTGAGAAACCACCTTAAAGAGACCACACCCACAATCATTCTGAATAACAGCCATCCATCAGAGGACGAGGGAGGAGGATGGTGGACCAGCATGAACTGTGGGTGCAGGGACCAAGTCTCTATGTAGGCCACCCTGGATGCTTCCCTCAACGAACATTCAATGAGGGGGGGTTCTCTATTGGACTTTGGGATTGTTAAACAAAAAAAGAGCCTTGTCTCAAACAAAAGTTCCGTCTCCAATCAACAGTAGTTAAAGAAAAAGACCGGTGAAATGGATGCATACCTTAAGGTGGTATGGACTGATATATTTTACATGGAACAAATCTTAAGCTGCGTTAATCATATACTTTATTTCATACATCTAACCACAAACCTGGTTAAAACAAAACATGTCCAAAAGAAAATATATACTATTTTGGGGGCGTGCCAGCTATGATTCTGTGGATCCGTGAGTTTGCTGGTGCACGAATCCTCATGTAACCCCCACAGAGGAAAGTGTGTGCGGCTGAAGTCAACTTCTCTGGCAGCAGATGCAGCTGAGCTGGGGCCCGCGCCATGGAGGGGGGGGGGGGGCTGTGCACCTCCTCACGCCGTCCCCTCCATGGAGCAGAGACATGGCTTGTTTTGGGCCTGTTGGGGCTTTGCTCCTAATATGTATTGATAAGCACACACTGATGGTAATGATAATAAGGCACCATCAGTCACAGCCCTCAGATAGGAGAGAGTGGGATGGATTGGACTGGGATCTCTTTCCCCTCTTTCATAGCCATATTTCACCCGCTGCTCCAAAACACCAAGCCAAGTTGGTTGCATATTTAGCAAAGCACATATGGTGTTATATTAAAATTTGGAGGTAAATCCGGAGTTATGAAGCGGCACGAGTAGCACTTGGAGACCCGATGCGGCAAAGCAACTTAATGTCAGTCGCTAATCTAGTTGCAGGTGTTCAGAAGAGCAGAACGCAATTAAATCAAATTGGCTTTCACACCGTTATTCAAATTGGTTTAGAATCAAACGCTATAAGACTAAATATGCTTACCTGGGCAGAATCGCCCACTTCCCTTGAACTCCCTCATTGCTCCCCTACCAGGACGCTGTCAAGAGATGGGAGGAGCTGAAACAAAAATGAATTTATATTTAAATCAGCTTGGAAGCTGAGCAGAAACGTGATCAGGGTGCCGCTTATCCCCACCGCCTTAATCAAAGTTCTGATGTGGTGACACACAACCCATGAGAAGTTGCCTGGTAGCTCCTCGGGAGAGGAGCATCGTAATGATTATTAATGTCCTGCCCACGATGCAATTAAGCACCAATTAAAACCACAGTTTGCGTGTCGGACATACAACCAGAGTTGTTAAAGTTCCTGTAATGTCCCCTTAGAAAATAGCTGAAGGTGAATCTGTGCGTTTGGGGCTGGAGTTGATCACTGCTTCTGTGCAATGTAGCATTGGTGGTGCTATGTTGCTATCCAGGATCATATTTAGATGTAGTGTTTAGAAGGGGTAGAAGTCCTTATTACTGGTAGGATTATTTATTCCTGGAGAGGAGCCTCAGCATCTCGAACAACAGCTACTTTGTAAATTGTAATTGCGAGATTCTCATGAACTAAATACAAATGTAACAACAGAGAGAGGTTGGATGGGTTGGATTCTTAACATCAGTGAACGATAGCTTAAAAAAAAGTCAAAATCTGAAATTAGAATGGGTTATTGTGGCTGACTTTCACCCAGAGCACCGCAGATCAGTAAGATAGGTGCTTTCTTTCAATAGATTGAAATGTGTGAAATGTTTTTCCATAAATGTACATTTCCACTTGCTCAGGGGCTGAGGATGACAAAACATGAAGTTTGAAAATATATATATATAAATATAGCTGACAACCAGAATCTGAAACGTCGGCCCCACTTCCACTGTAGTTCCCCCTCAAATATGAAACTCTGCTCCATATTTTTTGCCTTTTGTTTATATATTTTATCGCTTCTTTCCCTCCTGTCTGTCTGCGTATCTCACTGGTCCAGTGGAGAGATAGATCAGAAGAAATCCCTCCATATGAATTTGGGTCTATTCTCCCTCCATATCATCGCTCTGTGTGTGTTGTCTTTCCTATCAGCAGAGTCTCTGGTGGAAGCAGAAAGCAGGTCAGTCAATCAGACGAGCACATCTCATGCCCATCCAATCCGACTCGTCCTCCGTCTGGAGTTTTCTTTAAATCCGTCTGGTCTCTAGTTCAAGCCAGTCTTTCTATTCCTCTCTTCGTGTGGCTGCCGCTGTTTCTCCGGGTCCAATAGATGGGAGATCGGTCAAATCCAGCGTGAAGTTCACAGCGTGTTGACGGAGCTGAAAGAAGCATCCGTGGAAATCGTGGCCAGGGACGGAAGGCCAGTTGAGACTAAGTGAGAATTGGAGAAATCAGTGAGTTAATAAGTGGTTCCTGAATAACCCCATATACTGTATATATATATATAAAAAAATATAAAATAAATATAAAATACTATAAAATATTTAATCACGATTGATCACATTTATGTCATAGTTAACTCAAAATGAATCACAGATTTGTATCTATTCTAAATGTATTTCTTTTCATTTTAATGCTCTTATCATACATATACATATAATGCTGGGTCCTAGTGCCTACCTTTTCCAGGTATGAAACACTCACAACACTGGGTCATCCTGTCACATGATTAAGTAGAGCTTGGAAATGTGACAATATCAACGCTTATATTATCAGGGATCAACGTTTCATCTATGTGACAAGAAATATAAAAGGCCAATTATCAGTTTAATTTATTTGTTTGTAATGTAGCGCAACATTTTGTTGTCTCTTCTGAATAATGAAACACGAATATGGGTTTTTTTTCTTTTCAGGCTCTATTTAGCGTATTTCTTGGGTGGCAATCTTGATCACCATAAGTTATGGTCCGTATAATCTAGTGGGATACTGGCCCCCACTGCAAGCCTATACTACGCCTCTGACTATACAGTGGATAATGATGAGAACAAACCGGGAGATGCTGTATTACTGTAATGAATCATTAGGTAATGCTTAGTCCATAGAAAAATGTAAATGAGTCATTCCTGATTAACTATGAATGAGCTACTGAGCGGCACAAACTATTAACAACTCATTAATTACGCATTACAAAAATCCAGATTCAAAGCATTTATATAGCAGCAAACGACTGTTTGCTATATAAATACGTGGTGGAGTAATGGGAGTGTGAGCATGTTCAATCATCAATCTGAAATCGTTAGTTACTTTTTTGTGTGCCCCCTTAAGTATATTGATGAATCGTTCACACTAAACGGCTTTCATCAGTTCTTTCTTATTCTGCTTGAGGATGTTTTTGCAGGTGAGCATCAGCACCAGCAACCTCTGGTGTGGAGCTGGACCCTAAACCTTTTGTGCAAACATTAATAACAAATCAAATGAAAATGAAGTAAAAATAACCATGAATACAACATTATCATACCTGTCAAATTTGTTTTCCTCAGGTAATGGAACCAAAGAAGATAATATTCATCTCCCCAACTCAAAGTTTCATTCCATCGCTCTCAGGTTTTAATTCCGTCATCTTCATATCTTAAATAATTACATATTCATACAGTTTTTTTCTTGTTCAAAAGCCATATCTTCCTATTGCATTGTGTTTAGGAAATATTAATATGGATATCATTGTCCCCTCTCCTCCTTCTCTCTGTACTTCTGATTAATCAGACTCTTCTTTTCATTCTATAAACCATCACTATTCCTCCCACCATTTCTGGCACCTTCACTCATTGTACTCGTCTTTCTACTCCGGCATGCGCTGGTATTCATAGAAATAGTTTGCTCGGCCCCATCATTTAAATTCTCCACGATGTATTTTATAATTGTATCATAGTGTCTGGTCTGCGTGTTGAATGGCTTTATTTCTAGCTAGAGATGAAGTCAGATTCAAACCACCTCTCTCTGTGTTCTTGCAATGCAATTCTATCTGCCTCCCATTGTCTTCCACCCAGACATCGGTATGACTCTGTATTATTTATAACATGTGCCGATCCCATCCGCGAATGTCTCTACACAAGTAAGGAAGCGGTAAATTTACTAAGTCGTAAGATGAGCAAAACTGAAGAGAGAAAAAGCTTTGCATATTGACAGAATTGGCTAAAAAAAAACAGTTTTTGGATTCTGGATTATCCCTGTCCCTGAAAGCTATTCAATGACACGAGGATAAAAGAAAGACTAACATGGGGGATTCAAGGAGGGCACATTGTTGAAAACCATGAATAGTGTATAGTGTTCCTAGAATCCCCAAGCTTTCAAGTCGGGCCTTTTATTCCTGACTCCTCTTACTGTCATGGCGAAGGTTTTGAAGATGATGACAAGGTTTTAGCAGCGGAGGTCAGCACAGCGCGACCGTGAAGTAAGGAAAAGACAAGTGGAGATCCGAGTGTGAGGACTTTGAAGGAACAAACGATATGCACCGGGCAGGGAAGATGCTGCAGAGACAAGCCGAGTGCGATTCATTGTACGGATTTAACTCAAAAAAAGGATACAACCAAAACCAAAAACTGGAGCCGACGTATTCTCTGGAGCCGATCTGCTGTAATGATGGAGCAAACGTTGACTTTGATGCAAATAAATTACTGGAAGTATTGGGGAAAAAGTCAAAAAAAAAAAAAAGAACAATCAAGAATTGGAGAGCATTTCAAACTGTTTATGTGTGGTTTAACGAAATAAAAGAAGAATATTGAACTATGCACTTCCCGTGTGGTTTGGAGGAAATGAGACAACATGGCACTGTGGCTTCCAGCTCAGACACAAGCGGCCTGTCCGGTGGAGCGTCGCGTAACACGAGGAGACCTCTGCGGATGAAAAGCCACCAAGGGAAACACTAATAAGCAATTTTCTGATAATGCGAGCCAATTACCCCTACAGCCAACATAATACCTCCACTCCGCTCCGTGATTATCGACCTTGGTGCCTTTTCTCAGGGACAAAGTAAAACTGTCCTTTTTTTGTTTCATTCTTCCTTCTCAACACAACGTTCAATGTTCAGGTGGTGAAACGATGGCTTCTTCAACGACGTGATGTTGAATCCATCCAACTTGATGTGAGTGCTCACCCTCGTTGTCATGGGGATCTGAGGAACGGCCTAATATTTGTTGCTTTGGTGCGAGGATCCGGCAAAGGGAAGTTGAATAAAGTTTGACCATTTAATTAAGATGTATAGATCTCTGATGTTTAAGTTTGATTCCAGATCTGGAAGACTATATTTTTCTAAAAACGTTAAAATGTATACCATTGATGGTCAAAGAGTTGTAAAAGCAAAGTGACAACTTTGCCGTTTTAACACAAAAGGTGGATGTCATTTATTTAAAAGTTAGATCCCTGGAGTTCAGTTTGACGCTGAGCTTGTTCGGAAACAGTCGGAAAAGATGACGATGGTGACGTGATCCAATCAGTCGGCTGCCTCTGCTCCAGTGTCCGTCTATTCCAATCTTGATCGTGCAATATCTAATCAAATTAATTGTGTCGTGATTACTAGGTAGTAAAAAGATAGCAGTGTTGAACTGTTCTTTATTCTCTCAGTGGGACACGGTTTACACTCGGCTGTCGAGGTGATCCGTTTGGTCTTGTCCTGCTTTTCTGACGGACGAGTGTCAAAGTGTCGCTGGGGGGGGCTGTAAGGTGACGTATTAGAGGATGTGATAATGTCATGCTGTAGTGTGTGCATGTGTGAGGGAGAGAGTGGGCCGTGTTTGTTAGAATGGTGCTGCGTTCATGTGCACCTGTCTACGTGAGCTTTTCTACAAACACGCGCCATATTTACATGTCGTTAACTTGATGGCCCTTATGAGAAACACAAACATACATTTTCACAGTGAAATGGTATTGGAAGGCACAGCCATACTGCTGGTAGTTCTTAAACGACGGCGTATGTGTGTAACATTAAGACAAGAACGGACAAATGGATTCACACCGTTTTATTCCATTTGCACAAGCTTCAAAACTGCTGTTGCTCTAAAATTTTCTTTAACAGTGTTTTACTGCCACCTATTGTTGAGCAAGACAACTGTTACTTACACAAGGAGCATTGAATAAATGCAGCAAAGCAATTTTTTTATTGAAACCACTACCTGAACCAGGAAATGTGGAAGACGAAAAAAAAAAAACTGGGATGGTACTAAACTAAAAATCCCCTGAGTAAAAAAAAAAGAAGAAAAGAACGGCCTCCCCAACAGTAAAATCTGAACCCATTTCCTCTTCAGCTGTAGCGAATGGACGACTCTCAGAGGTCCAGCTGACCGAAGTTGGCGAGGTTGCTGGCCTCGGACCAGGCGGCGTGCTGCGCGCCGTCCATCTCCGAGGCCACTTGGTTGCCGCTCGCCAGACTGTGATTGGCCCCGCCGATGGGGGCCTTGCAGTCCGGGCAGTCGCGGCTCTCCATGGCGCCTCCGCACTCGGTGATGGCGTAAACGTGGCCGCCGGGACACTTGAACCAGTGGCCGGGCTGCATCTTCATCGCCGAGACGATCATCTTCCTCTCCTCCTCGCCGATGCCCAGGCCCGTGCGCGGGAGCTTCTCGCCGAGCCGCTCCATGGCTTCCCTCACGCGCTCCTCGTCTTGCTCCGTGAACTGGCCTCGCTTCTCCAAGACGGCCGTCGTTGCTTGAACCTCGGCTTGTATTGCGTTGCGTTGCCCTCTCGCTTGTGCCTCCTGGCAACGGAGGTTGAGTTCGGCCAGCGAGGTGATTCTCTGTAGCTCTCTCTGCAGGTCAAACACCTGCTGCTCCGTGAAACTTTGGCTCCGGTGATTCAGCCACTGCAAGAATTCCTCGACGCGCTCTCCGAACGGGAGGCTCTGGATTGCCGGCAATTTTTCCCTTTGGACCTTTTTCAGCTTTGCAACTCTTAGGAGGAACTCGATCCTGTTCTCCAGGATCCACAGGTCCTTTGCTGTGAGGTGCTTTTCTTCCAGTTTGTCGGGGATTTGCAAATCATCCAGATGGCACTGAAATTCATGGAGGTGATGGTTCTCCGCACACCGCCTTTGAAGGGCCCGCCTTTGCTTATCGATATCTGCCTCGCGTCCGCTTATCTTTACCTTCACCATCTCGATCTCAGCGAGGCGGCTGTTGATGTGAGATCCGTAGCGGAGATTCTTGCGGATTGGACATTTACACTTGGGACATTCCTTCAGTTTAATGGCCACCTCCTCGCCGTTCTTTGCCGCCTGGTCGGCGTCCATCCCCATGAAGTGGTCCATGGCGGTGTACTCCACGAGGTGGCCGCAGTCCTCCAGCTGGATGAAGTGCGCCTCGGGCTCGTCCTCCGTGCCGAAGAAAATCTCCGTGACCTCGTCGCGGTCACAGACGCGACATTTCCCCGGACACTTGTCCCCGCACAGGCCGATGCACGGGTGGCCGCAGTCCAGGGCCTTGGCGCAGGGTCGGTCGCACGGCGGCCGGTCGCACGGCTCGTGGCAGAGCTTGCCGCAGCGGTGGTGGGGGCACTGCCAGGCGCAGGGCTCGATGCACGGGGCGCAGGGCAGGCCGCACGGCTTGGTGCACTTGCTGTGCACGCAGCGGTTCTCGCACGGCTTCCGGCAGGGCGGGCAGGCCACGGGGCACGGCTCCTGGCACTTGTGGGAGCAGATCAGGAGGCGCTCGCAGCGCTGGCGGCACGCGGAGTGGTAGCGGCCCTGGAAGCAGCGGCCGCAGCTCCCGCTGCAGGCGTGGCCGCACTTGAGCTCCTTCTTGCAAGGAGCCCTGCATTCGGGCTCGAGTGGGTGTGTCTTGTAAAAACACGCGTCCAGTTGGCCGTGGCCGCACCTGAGCTGTAAGGGGACCTTCACCCGGCACAGAGGGGTGCACGGCTCTCCGCACAGCGCGCCGCACGGGTGGCCGCATTCAAGCAGCTTCTCGCAAGGCTCCCGGCACGAGAACGTCTCCGGGTCCTGATGGCACGGGACCATCTGGGCGTGCTCGCACCGCGGCACGACCTTCTCCACCCGCACCGCGCACTTGGGGCACTTTTCGAAGCACGCGAGCGGGCACTTGTGTCCCAGATCGCACAGGACCTTCTCGCACTTCTTGACACAGCGGTACTCCTTGTGCTCCGGGTCGCAGGGGTGGCACAGCCGTGAGCAGACGTGGCCACAATCCAGGCGGAACTCGCAGGGCTTCGTGCAGCCTCCCTCGGGCGCCAGTTTGAAATCGGCGGCGTGAGACGCCTTCACGCGTCGGTCGGGATGATTCTGGCAGCATAGCGTCAGGGCGTTTCCAATCTGAGCCTTTTCCCTCAAGGTTTGGAAGATGTTCCCCCAGAGTTTGACCTGGCCCAGCATTGAGCAGTTGGCAATACAGTAGAGGCCTTTCTTGGCCCGAGACAAGGCGACACAGACGCGATTGGGAATGCTTAAAAAGCCAGCTTTACCCTGCCGGTTGCTGCGGACCAGAGACAGCAAAACAATGTCGTTCTCTTCTCCCTGGTATTTGTCCACGACGTGAACTTTGACCCCGGCGAACTGGCTGGCAGGCATGAGGTTGCGCAGGCAGTAGAGCTGCCCGGTGTAGGTTGTGAGGATGGTAATTTGCTCTGGTTTGTACCCCTGAAGGATGAGATAGCGACAAAGAGCGACTACAAACTGTGCTTCATGTTGGTTCTGATGGCTTTTCCCTTCTTTGATCTCTTCTTCTAGGTTTTCATGCTCCACGAAGAATAAATTGGTATCTAGGCCCTGCAAAAACAACATTTAATGACACGTTATTCTTTGCACTTTTTTCTTGCCGAACAGTAACAAAAGAAAAACCCTCAAGTTTCTATGCAGAAACATTTGAGAAACTAAACAGATATTCATTGCAAAATAAAAACAGAAGCTGGAGAGAAAATAAAATATGCACCTTGATGTTTTCATACTCAAAAACCGATGGATGGTTTTCCAGCTCGGCGTAGATGTGGGGGGTCAGAAGACAGGCAATTTCAGGCCTCATACGATGCTGAAGAACAAACAGAGCAACCCGTCAAACAATTACAGAGGCACAAACGCACCTATGAATCACTCACTCAAACGTATCCATTTCATGTCGACATTTTACCGATCGACGAATCCTGCAATGAGAAACAAAACGAATGGTTGTGCAAACCTGATAGTCGAGTCTGACGTAAGGAAGTTCCATCTTCACCAGCCGCTCAAACATGGACATCTCCAGGTTAAAGTTCCTAGCGAGTTCATACACTGTGGCACTGGGGCGCAGCTAAAACAACAACAACAACAACAACATGGTTACCGTTTGCTTTAAACTCCAAGCTTCTCTTTGTACAAACTAAAAACATCCAGGGAGAAGGGGGTTAAGTTAATTTGGCAGGTTTGTTGTCTGACATTAATATATATAAAGAACCACAGATTGTAACCTTAGAAGTGAAGAATGGAGAAATAAGTTCCATGGCCAAATGCTAATGGAGATTAGACTTACTGTTATCATGTAAATGATAGTGAATCAATACTTATTACACAGTTCCTGGGCACACGTGGAAGAACCATCTATAAAGTAGTAGGCCTGGAAGGGATTAACAATATTCTGCTATAAGTTTTGGTTTCAGAGGGACTGGATGGGAATATAAAGTATATATGCAAATGCACTCTAACTCTCTTTTCCTCTCTGTTTTGACTTTGCAAAAAGTGTTTGTGTGTAGCTGTCCGTGTGTGTGTGCAGACCCATTTAGCTAGAGGACAGAGTGTGATTGTGCATGTATGTGGGAGAGGTGTGGGGGAGGCAAGATAAATTTCAGTACAAAAACGTGATGCATTGAGTTCTGCTCGATGCAACTCAAAAAGCTGTGATTAATGAACAGCGGAACAATGCCAAAGCTTATATGATACAGAGAGTGTGAGGGCTCCACCTCCCATACATGCAGATTCAAGCTGTGCTACTCCAAAAACAAAGCTCTGACACATAGAATCAAAATAAATGATCAAATGACTTCAATTTAACAAACTCAGAATACTTGATTTTGATTCCTTTGCTTTCTTTTTTTAACCACACCTGTACTAATGTAATAATAAATTATTTACTTATGTACCTAAAACTGACTCTTGATTTTCGAAGCCCGGTTTACAATAAATGCTATTTACACGCGTGCCTCTATTTTGAAATTCCATTCTTGTACTTGCTAAACTTTCAGTGCAACCGCAAGCCAACCACGTTTGTTTGTATATTCAAATGCCTTCGTAAATTCATGCGCAAACACAGTACAAGCAGCAAATATTAAGGAAAAGAGCAGGGCAGAACGTTGAGATGTGTGAAAGAATCGGGTGTTGTGCAGCTTGTTCAACAGGCGGCCCGGCCGTATGTCCCTGGCAGGCCGTGACAATTTGCCGTAAATGTCTACCGATGTCCGGCATGTCGCTCCTCCCTTCTTTATATCTTTTGTAATGGCCGGCATGGCGTGTTTCTTCTTTGCTATTTCCCTGCAGGCAGCGTGCACAAAGCACTCACAACACAAAATCCCTCTGAACAGGTTGACTTTTAAACTTACGGCGATGCATATAAAATAAAAAAAGAGTCAGAAGAAGATGGCTTAATAAAATACACCAGTGCACAAATTGTCCTGCAGAGTTTTCCGAATCCTCGCCCTGTCAGTCAGTGTGGGCCGGTACCTGCTGGTGGTCTCCGATGAGGATGAGGTGCTGGCATTCTTTGCTCAGCGTGGTGATGGTGTGAGCCTCCAGAACCTCTGCAGCTTCCTCCACGATCACGATACGCGGACAAACGCTCTGCAGAACGCTACGGAACTTGGCTGCCCCCGTCGTCGTCATGCCGATAACCTGATGGACGCAGCATTTCATTTATAAGCACAAACACCCCGAACCAGGAGGAAAGGGCTAAATTTGGCTTCTCCGAAAAGGTAGCGGAGTCAGCCTCGAGCTGCTTGTTGCGCACGTTATGTTTGCTTCATCAGCACAAAAGCTGCAGCCTTTTTCTTGGATGGGAGCAGTAGTCTCCCCTGACTGGCTGGCAAACTGACATTGGCATCATTAATAACACTGAAACGTTTTTGCTACCGTCCACTGGTTTGAGAGCTGAACCTATGAATTTAAGAACTACTGTATATGACTTGGAGCGAGGTTCAATTTTGTACACATTCATATTGCATGGCTGCACTTGTACTGTACCTTGGCTCCCTTGAGCAGACAGATGTTCTCGTGGCGCTTTACATCAGCCAAGCGGTCCACCGCGTTCTGATACTCCTCCTCGGACCCTTGGATTTTGTTACGAATCTCTTCTCTGTAGCGAGCCACCCATGAGCTGCCGGGCAAGAATATTCACAGCAAAACAATGTGACGGCGAACCATTTGCTCAGTATCCAAAAGTATACTCAGAGCCGACGGAATTACGCGGTGCTACATTTTAGAATAAGACACGTCGTATCCGTTTTGAAGAAGAAAATCAACTGCTTTGTCAGTTTAAATGAGAGTTACAGTTACAATGCAAACAGGTAGTTATGTCTCGGCTCTCATGGGAGACATTTGATCCTTAGACACACTGGGATAGACTTCTATCAGACTACGGTCGCTTGGGGGGATGTGAGAGGGAGGAAGGCGATTAAAAGGTACGAGAAGAACTGTTGACGAGTTAAGAGCTGGAAAACCAAAGCAGCACATCATTAGTGCCACGAAGATGCAGACATACCGATAGAGTCTCCATTTGTCTGGCTGGCTGAGACTCCAAATATTCAGGACAGCCCTTTCCTCCAGCTCAGTCATGGTGGTGGTCTTCTTCAGCTCGGCCTTGATTTGGTTCTTCAACCTTTTCTTCTCGGACCGTTGTACCTACGCAAATCAGAACAAGGTCCCTGTTGAACTTCATAAGACTCAATTTGTGGCTTTTATTGTAACATTATGTCGCACTTCCATTGAATTCATTCAAATCAAAATGACATTTTGGTGTGGTTTAATGGAGGGTTAAGTATGACGATGCTACAGCGTGATCCAGATGAAGTGCATTCAGCCATGTTGTAATGACACCATCAGGACCTTTGCAAAGTGCAGCGCGTTACACGTTTGCATCAGAGAGCTCCAAATGAATCCCAATCACGCCGTCTGATTGAACAGGGATTGCAAAAATACTCATGAAACGTTAATCCCATTAAAATGTCCACATGACGAATCTCCTCATTTTACCTCCCATCCGTCCTCGCTCTGATCAGCCTGGATTTCGTGCTCGTCCAGGTTCATGGCCAGCATCAGCTCCTCCACGGCTCGGACATCCTTCCCCTGGTCCGCGGTGCTGCCGCCGTCTCTGCCACTGACGTTGTCTTCCACGAAGCGCTCCGCCAGGATCAGGTCTGCCTCGTGTGCGATGGCAATGAGGTCGTCCCCCGATTCCTCGGCAGCTATATTCCAAAACATCGGTGTAATAATCAAGAAGTTGCATGGAATCATTCGATTTTTGCCGTGTTCTTTTGAAGTGCTTTGGAAGATTTCCTTTCAGCTGGAGACAGCCGTCCGGCTGATGGGTCGATGTGCACACAAAATGCTGTCGACTGGCAATGAGACTAAAATGACAGATGCCGGATACGGTTGCTTCACCACTCAGGCGTCTAGCAACTTTCACATCAATTTACTTTGAAGTAGGTGGAACATTGGAGGAAGAGAGACAGCAAGCTTCTATTTTGATGAAGTCCCATTTGCAAATATCGCCACATATTTACCATGAATCCTTTTCTTTTTCTCCCTAAAGATCATTTGGACTGAACAGTATTCGTGGAATCCATTTGTAATGCTTTCCCAGTCAGTCTGTGATAAGTAAAAGGTAATGACAGTACAGATCTTTTGTGTCTCATAGTTGACGTTGCTTTGGACGTCTTTCTTCTTATCTGATAACAATAACAATAATAATAATAATAACAATGCGATGCCTTGAACAAGCCAGTCAATGGCGTTTGCAACGTATCCCAACAATAGCAATGTTATTAAACTGCTAATTCATCCTAGTAAATCAGAGTGGTGCTATTCAGCTTTTCAATAGGAGGGAGAATGTAAAGGCTTCTTTGGAAGGAATCTTGTGTTAATTTAACTAATCCAGTCACACGAACAAGGTTTTAGTTCAGTGAAAAGGAAGCTACCATCCGAAGGAGTTAAAGCCTTACCTGGACGTGCATTTGCATTCTCTGTCTCCCTCTGCAGGAGGACGGTGGAGTTCAAGCCCAACCACTCCATGATCAGACTGCTCCTCTTCACCTCCAGCGCCCGAAAAACTCCCCCTCTCTGCAGAGCATTTCACAAACAGGAAGTGTTGAGTTTGCGCAGTCTTCCTCTATACGGTGTGTCAAAGTTTACATAGAATGTTTCCGGTGGATTCCCCTTACAGATGGGCTCTGCTGCAGACTGTTCCAGTGTCTGGGTGAGATGAAATTCTGTAGGAAGCCTTCCCGCAGGATGCCTTTCAGAGAACACTCCAGATTGGTGACCTGACTCTGGATCCATCGCTCTACCTCACACAGCTCCTTGTAAACCTGATTTACAGGTGACGGGGACAGTAATTAGTTGGCAGCGTCGTAAAGATATTTGATTAACTAATTATGGCGGGCGCTCCAGTGTGTGTTCAGAAAAGACGTTTGGAGCGGCTGGAAGCGTCGAGTTCACACGGGAGCTCACCTGACCGTAGACGCGACTCAGTCGAGACGGCAGCCTTTGTTTGAACTTAGGCGAGCGGGACAGCTCCCTCAGATTGAAGCGCTTCAGGATCTCGCTGTTGCTGCGCCCTCCGACGCGCACTATTCCTTCCGGCAGAAATGTGTGAATACCTTTTGGACGCAGAGGCCAAAGAAAAAAAACTTGTTGGTCTTACATTTCCCATTCGACAACAAGTTTGTGAAGAAAAACAATTTAAAAAAAACCTGGAGGTGGCGGGAAAAAATATATAAACCTCTGGTTTGAATCAAAAACCACTCAAAACCATCTGAGCTTCCATCGCTGCTTACCCTCAAGGAACTGATCCAGGGCATGGTTAGTGTAACACACTACCAGCATTGGAGCTTCGTCTCCTGCCTCTCTCCACAGAGCCTGATTGGTCAACAGGGCCCGAGCAATTTTAAGGCCAACGTAGGTTTTTCCTGAGAAAGATAGAAGACGCCGGATGTGCGTGCGCGGATGGATTTGTCAATTTTGCACAGGTGAAAAGAACACGTTCATTCACATAAGGATATAGTCATCATCTTCCAACAGTGTATTTTCAATGTCTCACCAGTGCCAGGAGGTCCCTGTATGATGGTGAGCTCCTTTGTGAGGGCCAGCTGGAAGGCTCTCATCTGAGACACATCCAGGCCCAGCTCCTCCTTTCCTGGCCAGGCGTCAGGCGCCAGGCTGTGAAAGGGCTTCACCTTGCACTTATGGTCGGGGTGAGCAACGGACTTCAGGTCGTAAGAGTCGTTCCTTCGCAGATAATCTGGGGAGAGCACATCCTTGCTGCACTCCACGATGTACCTGGACACATGTTCCTTTTTAGCATCGACTATCCGCGTGGAACGGAGGATGCAGAGACTTCTCGTTGATTAGACACGTGTTTGCGTTTTTCCTCCAAAAGGGCCGTTTAAAACGTTCTGTTGAACTGCAGGGCAGTAATCGTGATGAAGCTCAAATCCCTTCAGCATTAAAAGGGAGCCCGTGCAACTCTCGCTGAACAGCGCCCGCGGGTGACGGCTACGGGTTAATGATGAATGTTAAAAACGGTGTCCCATTAGCACAAGTAGAGAACAATCACAAAGCAATTAGACCGACTTAATAATGTCAACTACTCCAATTCCCGGAAAAGATACATCTGCATGTGAATGTATAATCAGTAGGAAACGATGTTGCCATTGCTCCTTTTCTTTAGGCTAAATAGTGTTTACACATTGCAGGTTGGTAAAACAGTAAAAAAGGCGGGACGTGTTGACCGAGGTGCCGTTTTAGAGCTTTTTATTGGTTTGTAATCAGCTTGTAACCAGGTACTTCTTTTTTTTTTTTAAACACATACGGTCACGAGCGTGGACTCAGTTCCAACCCTGGAGAAAGGCTCATCTCAATAATCAATCAATACGAGTTACACATCATAAGCAGACGGTTGGACCAAGTACCGAATTCCACTTAAGTGCAGACGGTCACCAAAGTGCCTCACATAGCACATGGCTTGGCGGTTACTATGGAGCCAGTGACATAAACAAAACGTTTAAACTCAGTCATGCAAGATATTTATTGGGGAAAACGGTGGAGATTTAATTAACTCATAGTAATTAAAGCTGAACTTGCTTTGTACAGTTTCCCCTTGAAAAAAAAAGATCAAATAAAAATAATCAACTGTGAATGTTTCCGTTAGAACAAAAGAAACGCTGGTTCTACCTCTGGAAGGGCAGGTTGTCCTCCCTCAGCTCTTTCAGACCATCGAGGACGTAGCGATAAGCCTCAAAGTACGCAGTGGTCTCAACCATTAGGAACGACTTATCATTCTGCGAGAACAAAATATGTTAGCGAGTTAACAGCCTCTGTGGGGTTTGGATTCAACTTCATTTGGAGGATGTAGCTTGTGGTGCTAAACAGTTTTTGCGCTCCCCTTGCATTCAAGTTAAGGCTGGATTTATTAAAAACGCCGCTATCTTTGAGCTAAATGAAACCTAATCATTTGGAAAATCGTCTCAGTTACAGTTGCTTTTGGAGATTAAGTGGGTGAAATTGGACCGAGACTTCATGCATTCTGCTCACACGCGTCGCCGCCCACCTCAATCTTGGCCAACTTCCATCTGCTCTCTTCGGTGAAGGCAATCGTGACCAGTCCCTTCTGCAGGGTTTTGGGATCCCGTTCAGAAACTGTGGCATACAAGAAGCTCTGAAAATTATCACACGACAAGCAGACCAGGGAACCATAGATCAGCCTCTTGGAGTTCTCCCAGCGCACAAACTGTGGGGTAGATGGAAGAGAGAGATTAATGTACGGGTTATACATGCATATATGCATGACATTATTGAGTTAAAAGTCAATTGTAATAAACAGCTAAATCCATCCAGGAGACCAACCTTGAATGGCTTAACGTCAAATTGGATTATGTAAGCCATGCCGGACAAGGTGCACTTGGGCACCACCAGTTTTGTGTCAAAGTACACTCTGATGTCATCAAACTGCTTGGCTTTCAGGTGACCATGTCGCCCTCCTTCGCCCCCTCCCTTTTCCGTCTGGCTCTGAAGCAGTTGCTGGATCCCCTCGCGGAGCGGGCGCACAAAGTCCTCTCTCAGCAGCCGGAAGTGCGTGTCTAGGTAGAGGTGGGTGCTGGTGTAGCGCTGAGAGGTGAGGTTAGGTCTCAGGAAGGGCCTCTGCTCCTGCTGAAACTCCTCCGGTGTCGGGTAGATGGGTATAGCCCGGAAATCCTGTTGCATTTCTTCATCTGGGTCAGAAACATTAAAGTAATTTCTTAGCACTTGATCACCTTAAGCTGTGTTTCAATGTGGTGTAAACATGTACCTAACTTTCACTACAATGATGGTTATAATTGAATGTATAAGCTTAAAGTGAACTTAGGAGAGGGAGAGGGGGGGGGGGTGTATCCGAGTGTGAGAGTTTTTGAGGGTGTGCGTCTGTGAGTTTGACAGTTTGACAAGAGTGTGAGTGTAGTTTAGAGAACAAGTTCTGACCTATTATGTAATTATTATGTTCAAGGAGCAACCGGTTTGGGGCCGTTTTTTTAAGTTGCGCTTTCAGTTCTATTTTAGAACCAATTAATCAATTAACAAAAGAATTGCTAGTTGCAGCCCTACAGCATTGTGTCCTCACCTGCAGTGGTTAGCAGGGCATAAGTGTCCTTGTTGGAGCGAAGGGTTCCCTCCCTGGATTTCACCTGGAGGTGCTTGATCAGGCCCTCGACATTCTCCACGCTCTCCTCCGTTTGAGGCCGGATGTCCACCCCCGACGCCCTCAAGGTGAGGATGGAGGCTTTGAGCAGAGTCAGCAGCATACTCGCGGCCTGGGCCGAGCCGGCGGGGAAGAAGCTGAGGACCTGGAGAGCCGAACATTGAGGATTCCACTTCAGCTGAATTAAACAGTTTGGTTCGTCCATTCATTCTTTCTTTCTTTCTTTTCTAATATTTACCTCTGACAGAATAGTCAGGATGTTTTCCAGGTGCCGCGGGTAGTCCCCTAGGCGGTTGGCGTTGGACTCTGACCCCATGCCCCCCACGTAGTGGGGCAGGACGGTGCGGAAGAAACCGGAATCTCTTATGGTGCCGGCCAGGTGCTGCCGCGTGCTCCTGTCTGCCTGCGACTTGAAGGATTTACTCAGCAGCAGGCAGAGGAGCTCGATGTAGTTCTTCGACATTTCGGTCGCAGACACGACCTCTTTCAGGGCCGGGTGAGCGGACAGCGCGATGGCCACTACGTACGGATCATTTCCAGAGAGCTCCTCTAGGGTTTTAAAGTCCAGTCCACGGCCATGAGGTCGACCCGTGGAGTCTCCTCCTCTTCCTCCTGCAGCAGCTGCTCCTCCGAATCCCCTTCCTCCTCCTGCTGCTGCTCCTCCTCCTCCTCTTCCTCCTCCCCGCCCATTTCCTGCTGCTGCTCCTTCTCCTCCTCCCCATCCTTTCCCTGCTGCTGCTCCTCCTCCTCTTCCTCCTCCCCGCCCATTTCCTGCTGCTGCTCCTTCTCCTCCTCCCCATCCTTTCCCTGCTGCTCCTCCTCCTCCTCCTCCTCCTCCCCATCCTTTCCCTGCTGCTCCCCCTCTTCCTCCTCCCCACCCTTTTCCTGCTGCTGCTCCTTCTCCTCCTCCCCATCCTTTCCCTGCTGCTCCTCTTCCTCCTCCTCCTCCCCATCCTCGTCCTCCTCCTCTTATTCCCCTTCCTTTGCCTCGTGCTGCTGCTGCGGGCAAAGGAACCCCATCATCATCACCTGGAAAGGGAGGCGGGGGCTATAATTAACAACATAATAAATATATATAGCTGAATTTTAACTGAAGAGCTTGTCGACCATCTTTAGGTCGTCACCTACCAGTCGGCCTCTCCATGGTTGCTGCAATTTAGGTTTGTTACACCGACGACCTCTGTGTGACAAGAAATGAAGGTATGAAAACATCACTTTTGACCATAAACACACATATTTTAAAAGGAGGCTTAATTAACGTCATAATACAAAAAGGGCTCGTAGCTAACGGCTAACGGGAACACGGGGGGGAAAGAGTTGAACTCGAGGAGCCTCCGGTGCTTTAATGTGACGTTATGCAACGACCGAGTTAACTCAGCGGGAGGCTGCCCTCTGCTGGATTTTAGAGGATAGGTTTCTTTTCCCCATAAATCATATGAGGGCTTTGAAGTCCTTTAAAGTCCTTTCCTACACCTCTGATGCTAACTAAGACACGCATTTACTCTCACTCCTGTATTTTATTCACACGTGTTAATAATCTAGCCGGCTTGATCTACCCTATCCCATCCTAACAAACGCGACAATAATCAAATAAACGAATAAAGAGATGACTTACCAAGACACTTCACTGGACGTGGATAAATCCACATATGTCACGTTGTGCTAGTGAAGCTATCCCTGTTGCTAGCATCACGGTGCCCCACCCTGTGATCCGTGCAGCCTCTACCACTCAACTACCCAGTTCAGGAAGCTACCTTTTAAGTCCCCTGTCATCTTAGCTTTCGTTTCATCAGAACCAACACGCCCACCCCGACTAGTCAATGTTGTGTGACTTATGTGAGTCAGAGGCACGTGTTTAACAACGATGCGCGAACGGGAAATGATGCACTATAAGCCATTTATTGGAGTGTGGCTCTGTTCAAGGTCGTCCAACGCCCTGATACTGTCAGTGCTTGCTCATTAAGAGGGGTGTGACACACTAGATACTACGAGGCCACAATGTGTCAATGTATTAATACACCATTGCTGCATTGAAAAGGACGTGTCAGACGTAAGTTTACTAAGGTATTAATACTAGTGGGGTGAAAAGCCCATGGGAGTACTCTTGAAAACGTCCGTGACGAGTTGCTTCTTTCTGTTATTTATCATACATTAACGTGTGAGCTGCAGGGTAATGGATCAGCTGGTTTATAAGGTTCGGTATGTAAAACACGAACCTGTAAATGATGCCTATTGCGGTCAAATAGACCAAATGTGGGGGAAGTAAACAGTGCGGAGTTTAGGGAAAGTAGAAGAATTAAGTAGAATTTAAGTATATTAAATAATATAAAGCTAAATTGCGATAAATTAATGAATCAACAAGCCATGGTTGAATAATAGATAAAAGCATTTATAATAATATTGTTGGTGTTTGGGATATTTTAAATCCCGATTAGTATTTGATCAACTCAGCCGGTGGACCCCTCCTCCGTGGATGTTTGGTCACCCTACGTCATCGTTTCCCTACGTCATCACCAAGGCGCTAGCTAAAGCCGATGTATCCTATTGGTCGCTTCCGTCAATGTAAACATGTAGCCGGTTCACCAATAAATGGTGTAAAAACACTGCTAGTAACCCGCGCTTTGCAGTTGTCAACACGTTTTTTCCGCAGTACGAATAATGATGGATATGTCGCTGAAAACAGCATTTTCGGAGCCGGGGCAATTCAGCGTTAGCTTGATAACTAGCTAACACTGAATAGCTAGTTAGCTAACCATTGGGCCGTGCCAATTAGACAGCTAGCTCTCGGTTAGAAGTCATGACGGTCTAAATCGAGGGCAAAGGAAGATGGCAAGTAACGTTTATGCAATCTAACAAGGACGTATCAAGAAGCGGAGACTAAAAAAATGAGTGCACCGAGAGGTGCCGGTGCCTCGTCACCGGTGAACGGAAAACAGGGTAACGGTAAGTTTGACAGGTCCCTCGGGTTGTTAACCGCTAGCGGTAGTTAGCTGTCCTCATATTAGGTAGTCACGCGCTTTAAGGCATTTAAGAAACCAAACAAAAAAAAAAAAACCTTTCAATGTCAGTAGCGAGTTGTGCGACTTGTGACCGTTGCTAAAGTTGACTTACCACTCCCTCACCAGCCTCAGCGAAACGTGACGTTAACGTAACAGCTAACGGTTAATGTAACGTCGCACGTTTAACCGCCATCTGTTGCGCCCAAGTAACGTCCGTCTTTTCCGAGACTAACGCGCATGGCTTGCTGTGTCTCAGACTGGGACGCCCGACGGAGGAGGAAGATCGCGGACATCACGCAGGCCCTGGCCGCGAGCCCGGTGGATGTGGCCGCTCTGAGGAGGATGGCCATCAGTGAAGGTGGTCTGCTGACCGATGAGTTACGCCGTCAGGTGTGGCCTCGGCTTCTCAACGTGCCTCCTCACGTCCTGGAACGACAGCCAGGTATCCCGTAGAGTAGAATACATAAATACACATACTTTCCCCTTCCCACTGTGCAAGGACAGAAACGTGATCGCAGGTGCGGTGCAAAATCTCCCACTTGGGGTGTTTTGTTGGTGGTTTTGCTGATTGGGGGCATGTCTTGTCCAGAAACGGTGGAGAGGGAGAACAACAAGGACTACAACCAGGTGCTGCTGGATGTGCAGCGATCGCTGCGCAGGTTCCCGCCAGGTGAGTGTAGAGAAACCGATGAATGAAGCCCTGCTGTGGATGTTGCACTGAACCACTTAAAGATGGACACACTGCCAGGCCGCACACGAATCCCGAGCATCACGTCTTAAGATTTGGACTAAGTTAATGTTATAAATACACAGTAATACGACTGACATTTGTCAATCATAGGGTTTCTAACAAGGCAGGAAGCAACATATTTGCTCACAGGTACAGTGGTTAGTTTTCATTGAGTTCAAAATAAATGACAAATACTTGTTTTAACTTTTTGTGTAAATAGTGGCAAATGATGACATGCCATTCCCTTTATAAACATCTACATTTGTTCCACTGACCAATGCAATATCAAAGCTCTGCCTTTCTACTAGAAAAATGTCTGATCTAAAAAAAAAGTTTGCCAAACTACAATGTCTGCCCTTGATTAAGTGGAGGCCAAAGGGTTCTTCCTTCAAAACATTTGAACAATTAACAAATGTTACTTTTGGAAGGGAAACATTTGTTTTGTAGTTTTAAATTGGTATCTTTAAAATAAATGAATGTTTAACTTGTTGGTTGTTGATCTTTCCAGGCGGCTTTGACTAGTGGGTGAAAGCCAACACAAACGTAACATTGCGTTGTTGGCTTTCTGTGTACTTGTACAGGTATGCCCGATGAGCAGAGGGAGGGTCTCCAGGAAGAACTAATCAACATCATCCTCCTCGTTCTAAAACGCAATACCCAGCTGCACTACTACCAGGGATACCATGACATCGTTGTCACCTTCCTATTGGTCCTGGGAGAGCACCTTGCAACCGCCCTCGTGGAAAAGCTCTCCACGCACCACCTCAGGCACCTACCACTTATTAAATCTGCAGCTGCTTGTTTACTGTGCTGCATGCTTTCTCGGTTTTTCTGTCCACATGTGACTATGAAAAATACCATCACCACCCCCATCTTCACTGCCTTGTCAATGGTCTTTTGTTTTCTCCAAAAAGGCTAAATCCAGTTTGTTTTTCATTTCCAGGGACTTCATGGATCCTACCATGGACAACACCAAACACATTCTTAACTATTTGATGCCCATCATTGAGAGGGTCAACCCTGAAGTGCATGACTTCATGCAACAGTAAGACTCTTTTCTGATGACACATGCAAAATTATATTGTCCTGTTACTTGTGTAGCATAAAACTCTATTTGCATTTTGAAGATAATTATGCATGGTATTTCGGCCATTATTAAGGTGGAATATGACTTTCCCTAAGGCTACGAAAATGTATGTCCTCTCTGTATATGTGTTCTGTCTGAAGCAGTGTTGTTCTACATGCATCTTGCAGCCACTTTCACGATCTTCTTCCTGGTGTTTTTATAACAGCAAACGGTTAGTGTTAAACCGGCGCATGCGCCAATCAAACGATCACGTTAATGTTGTAAGTGAAGCAGGGCAGTGACTGTGCAGTGACAGCATACCGATCCCTTTACGAGTTAAGTCTGTAAAGATTTAACACGACAGGTCATTAAGTCTTCCGCTCGGAGGGCTGCCCTCTACGTCTTTCTGTTCCAGATGCCGTATTATGACCCTCATTTTTAATAACGAATCATTTACAGGGTCCCTTGAGTAGAGCGCCAGGCACACGTTACAGTTTTGTTCGCTACTGTAAGTTGACCGCTGTCATTTATCGGTTGATTCTTAGCGCTGAGGTGGGGACAGTCTTCGCTCTCAGTTGGCTGATCACCTGGTTTGGCCACGTCCTGTCAGACTTCCGCCAGGTTGTCCGGTTGTATGACTTCTTCCTGGCCTGCCATCCGTTGATGCCTATCTACTTTGCTGCTGTGGTAAGTTCATAGTCTGTAATCCGCTTTTCTAAGTTTGCAATTTAGAGTTACTAATTTAGAAGCTGTCATTTACAGTGCATGGACTCGGTCAGTCACATGCAAGAACATTTGTGTGAGCTACATCTATTGATGTGTACTTCCAAGGAGACTCATTTTTTTGGTTTACGTAGGTCAGTAGGTGACCTGAGCTCCTCAGTGTGCTTCACACATAACACACTTTGTGTGAGGAGGTTCTGGCTGTGCGGTTATATAGCGGTCCCAGCTCCAATGATAAGCAAGTATAGCAACTGGTCCCTTTTGGACACTCTTTAGTAGAAGTTAGGAAGCGTACAAAGATGGAGGAATGCACTGATATTCTCCTGTATTTGATTTGTGTTTAATAAACTAAACGGAAGGAAACTCTAAGGCTCATCAGGTTAATACTTGTATTCACCAAAGTGAAGAAATAAAGTTATTTTTTTTGTTCCTTGTGTTGCAGATCGTGCTGTACAGAGAAGACGAGGTGTTGGAGTGCGAATGCGACATGGCCATGGTTCATCACCTGCTGTCTCAGATTCCCCAGGATCTTCCGTACGAGACGCTCATCAGCCGAGCGGGAGACCTCTTTGTCCAGTTCCCTCCCTCTGAACTGGCCAGAGAGGCCGCCTCACATGACAGGTACTTGACTCCCTAGGGTTTCCACCTGGCCTTTTCACACATGCTCATCACCTTCTTCTCCTTCTCCACTCCAGTTGCTCACTGTTCTTTCATTAACACTTTCATTTTTCTGTCTGTTTCGCTCTCTCCTGTCTCTTATTTTTTTTCCCCCTCCTAAGCATGGCGGCCTCTACCTTTAAGGATTTTGACCTCGCGTCCACCCAACAGCGACCGGACTCTGTTCTCCGTCGCCGCCGGCGACAGAAACAGGCGGCGCTGGAGCGCTCGGCGGCGGCGGCGGTAGCGTCGGTGGCCCAGCCTTCGGCGGCGCGGCGCTTCGTCCGACTGGCCGTCATGGGGCTCACGGTGGCTTTAGGGGCAGCGGCTCTCGCGGTGGTCAACTCTGCCCTGGAGTGGGCCCCTAAAATGGACTTTTTTCCCTGAGCCGCTCCTCTTTTGCTCCCGTGCTCCAGCAGAACTCCTTAAATGCTGGCGGGTCTTCCCCCCCCCCCCCCCCAACACACACACCATGCAGTCCAACACTGTCTCCACACCGAACCAGTAAACGCTCCTATTTTCAACAGTAAGACAACGGCTCGTGCTCTGAAATGACTGGGCCCATTCAGTAAAAACGGAAGAGACTGTTTTTATAAGAACTATAACTCCTCATCAAAGTGTATTTATAGCTGGTGTTACGATAAGCTGATATTGTGTTATGCTCACAAAGGTTTATGCTTATAGCTTGATGGACTCATTACACTTGAAACTGCTGCCAATTTAGAGGGCTTGAGTGAATGTACGAGGGAGGGAGTGTGTGTGTGTGTGTGTGTGTGTGTGGTCGCAACCAATTTGTTATCTGTTTGATACCTGGAATGAGACCAAATAGAAGATTTTTAGAATCCTTTGTATTATTTACTGTCTTCTAATTTATAGGTATATAAGCAGAGGTAAAGAGAGATGGTTATGAGACAGAGGCACCTTGTCAAGGTCACAATTGTATTATGTTTTAGGTGCTTTTGCCCATTTTAATGTCTTCAAAAGTTTTTTTGATGGGACGGAGTATCTTTACATATCTCTACATTTCAACAGTGGTCACACTTAACTACGCATTTTAGTTGTAGCTCGGTGTCAGCAAAGCATATAGGTTTTATGCAAAATATGATGGGTGTCATCCAGGTAAATGTGTTTTACTAGACAAGTACATCCTTCACGGTCCATGAAGTAAAAAAACGACCATCTTGAACTAGCTTTACTTGCACAGTCTTTTTCTTTTTTTAGTCATGCACTTAATTGTAGTTAATTTAATAAGAAGTGTGTCCCTGTGTGTCACGGCCTCTTCATAAATGGGGTATGCTTTCTGCGTCACCTTTTTCTGGAGTAGCTGTAGATTCAATCTCTGCACAGTTTAGTAAAACACTCATTGACTTTATCTGAGCTGAGAGAAACACACTTTATATTTTAGTGCATATTCTGTAGTCTTGGGGCACAATGGGGGACCCACTTCACACTGCAGGTTTTGTAAAATGCATTTAAGCGCCCGAGCCTTCAAATTAACGCCAATGTTTTTGTTTTAATAAGTGCATTTTGCTTTAACACGTAACACTAACGAGTCCAGCTCATTCCATTGTTCCCGTCATTTTCATTCAGTCACATGTTTGGGGTCGTAGGTCGTTGTATGCAATCTTTTAGGGTGCATTTTGCTTCACAGAAAATGATCCCTCATTGACTTGGGGTCAGCTACATTGTGCGGAGCAACAACCAGTCAACTAAAACCTTCACTTTGCGTGAGGGTGTTGATGTGACACGAAGAGAGAAGTTGTTTTTTCGTGCCGTGCTCGGAGCCGAATGCTTCGGCGTCCCGTTTCCTGTACTGCAGTCAAACCGCTTGTTGGCTTTGCAGCGAGCCGACGATTCAGCCGCGAAGGGGACCCACGCGGTGATGAAAATGAGCGTCCAAGAACACACTGAGGTGTCTGAGAGCCGAGCTGTTTGCTAACCCGCCCTGTATCTGCACCCAGTGGTTTTCATTTGTTATCATCGCATCAAATCATTGATCTGCCTTTTTGTTCATTTTGTTTTAATGAAACTGTCATACTAATGTAAAGTTGTACAAGAGAATGCTAATAAATGAGTGAAAATGTACAATGTTGTGAAACGTCTAGATATTAACCATATGCTTTTGATTATTGTTTTTCTACACGTGCCCTCTGCCACCAGAGCTTTTCAATGAGGCCTTTTGCACTTCCACTTCTAACAGGAATTGTTTTATTTGTGTCGTCACCTCGGCTCGCTTATCACACCAGAAGTAACTATTTCAGCTCCCTCTTTGTATTGTCTCCACAAAGAGACATGCTGCAGATAAGCCATGACTAATAACCCTTCGTATTTCCTCATGCACGCACGGATCCTGCGCACGTCTCCACTCAATGGCTCATGGATCTTTTGAGGCTTCATCTCATTACCTTCAGCTATGTCTGCTGCTATGTTAATGTTAACACACGACACGTTGTTACAGTAATGCAAACACACTGCCGTATACTTTCATTTCCCGTTTATTACAGTTGAGGCCTGTCCCTTGAAAAAAAACATGGAAGTGGAGCCAAACAAACTTTGTGCATACGAGACATAGACAGACGAGCAAGTACTCCGGTTTCCATCCTGAATGCCTGATCAAAATGACGCGTCACTACAGGTCCACAGCGTCTTGTTTACAGGTGATACTTCAAAACGGTGGTTTGGTTCATGCGATTTAACCACAAGGTGGACACTTTGATCCCTGGCTCCTGTTGTCTCTTGTCAAAGTGTCCTTGGGTGAGACACTGAACCCCAAGCTGATCTCCCCGGGAGATTTACGCCGGCCTGCTGCTCCTCACTACTCGGGATGGGCCAAACGCACACCTCAAATGTCATGTATGTATGTGACAAATGTCAGTTATTGCCTCAGATCCGCATCAGTTTTCTTGCGATTAGGAACACATTCATTCAATGTAAACATCCTTCACCACAACCCGATGGGTCGACAGTCTTATAGTGCTGATTACAAATTCATATTTTAGTCACTTCAATAAAAACAGCATATGTACACTACTACTTGAAAAAAAAAAAGTACATCAGAGACGATTACTTTGGTATACAGCAAACGTAGCGCTCTCTCGTCTCAGGCATGGACTCAATGAGGAGTTGCCAAAAATAATCAAATTCTTCATGAGTTGTAGTTAATTAGTCTTCAAAAAAAAAAACATAATTTTTTATGGGTATTTTCTATATGCAGGATTTGAGTAATCATTTTTGCTTTGTGTTTCTGTTTAAAAATAGCTTCATACAATCAAAGTTGAAAAAAAAATTAAACCCGCCGCAAAATGACCATCCGCAATTAAACCTTTTGTAACGTCAACGTGAATATTGAGCATTAATTAAACAAAGTATTCCTATAGAGAGAAGATCCCCGGTTTGCATAGCTTGTGTGTAACATTCACATTGCATCAGAAGGTCGTGCCTCGATGACCAGACGGTTCCTTTACAGAGTCTCACAGCCAGTTCCTTTTCTGCCGCGTTTCCATTAGTGTGCTATTTCCCCTCAGTGGCAGTTTTGGCAGTTGGGATGGCACGGCTTATTGTTGACTCGGCACCTGCAGCCGCCAGATGTGTCGCCGCTGCCCTGTAAGAGGCAACAGACGAAAAAGTCACATTTTGTTCAAAAAGAAACCAACTCTGAAAAAAAGTTTTTTTTCTTTTATAACTTTTTACATTTGGTCCCCAGCGAGCTTGTTTGGTGACCCAGCAGATTTCCGTCTTGCACATCAAACAGCAGATCCAGTCACAGCCGTCTTTTTTCTGGATGACGATGTCACACCGTGGACATTTCATGGCCTCCTGATTCTGTAGCAGGTTCTATTTTCAAATACAGTGGAATACAATCAAAATCAAAATGCAGAGACGTGCTACGCTCAACTGACGGTACAAGTATGGGATTCAAGATGGTGATTTAAAAACAAAAAATACCCCAAACACATAAAAAGTCCAGAATAATTTATATGCATTGATGGACAACGCTGTGGAAACAGCTGGAAGTCAGGAAAAGGAGCCTGTGGTTTTCCTCAAGTAAAACATGAATTGGGCTGGTTTTGAAGTGCAGAAAGTGAGCCTTCTCTTTATCCACCATTCATCAAATAATCATCTCACATCGTTGGATTTAATGAAAACATCTGAAGTTCTGGGTTTTCATTTCTGAAATAATGAGTATTTTAACATTCAGTCGACTCCTCCAGGATGTGATGAAGCTGCATTAAAGACCTCCCAGGACTTCCTGTGCTGATCTTGTGGCTGACTGAGTGCTGCACCGGTGCAACAAAAAAGCCCAATGGGGGGGGGGGGGGGTGCTGAGTGTGCATCGGGTTTCTATCCCTCCAAAACGTCACCGACGAGGTCGACCCACCTCCAGCATCTGCTTCGTCTGCTGAGCCGCCTGGTCGTTCTCTGCCCGGATGCGCAGGTCGTCCTGGTAGTCCTTGCAGTTCATGCCCTCGTGGATGGCCTGCACACACACACACACACACACACACAGATTTTACCTTTGTGCACGTCTGCTGTTGCTACACGGGGGAAGAAAACCTCGGCTCAGCCAACATTGTGAATGTTCCAAAAGTACCCTGCAGAGAATGCAGTTGACTTGCTGGCAGAGTTCGCAGAGGAACTCGTTGACCTCGTCCTCGTAGATGCACCAGCCTCGGCAGTTGGGCGTCTGACAGTGGAAGCTGTGCTCCGAGCGGCTCTCCGCGATGCTCAGACGCAGCTCCAGGAAGCGCTGGTGCTCGCTTTCCGTGAGCAGCTGGCGTCCCAGGGTCAGACGACGAGACAGAGACAGAGAGAAATGATGTCTTTAAAAAATGAGGATTAACAATGAGCGTGCTGCACGCGCTTTGATGTCGCATGGTCGCCTCTGGGTGACGTGTTTTCAATGCTAAGTTCTTACATTTTACAGGTGTAGAAGAATAACAAACCGTTGCTTTCTTATATTTAAGTCTGTCTGGCTAAGCGGCGCCGTTGCGTTCGGGTCTACAAAGCAAATGGGCTCATTTCAACTATACACAGTACATTTAATCTATATAAATATAGATTGAATAATCATTTCCAATTCACGCATAATTATTATATGTTTCAAATGTATATAACTGTATACACATGTACATTTTCTTTGTGGTTAAGCAGATTGTTATTTCAGTTGTTTAGTTGGAAAGGAACATATCTGATTAAATTTAAAGTCTCTGTGCTGTTCAACGCTAATAAAGACACACTTGGCCTCTGAACGTCTACAGCTTTGGCCGTGCACTTTGAACCAAAGCATCTCTTGACACAAGAAGTCACTGTAGACGCAGTTACACCTCCTCCGCATTGCTCCCCTCTTCCCACTCACCGCTTTGATCTCTCGGTCCAGCAGCTTGCTGTCGCACGTACTCAGGACAGGACACCTCAGCATCCAGACTGTTCACTATGGTCATTTTTAGACACTACCCTATACAAGGAAATAGCACATACATAACCAATCAATACGTGCTTGAAATGCTAACATTTGCCGCCCTTACTGCAGATAATG